>NW_024038218.1:0-57500 GCF_016077235.1 Cyprinodon tularosa
TTCAGTGGACTCATGTTTTCAGTGGACTCATGTGGTCAGTGGACTCGTGCATCCTTTGATCGTCCAGGTTGGACGCTGCTTTTCCTCTGAAAGCCAGAACACTCTGAATTTGATTTTGCATCCGACATAAAATCATGTGGAAAATTAGTGACAGAAAGCAAAGTATCTCCTCTAAAAAAAAAAAAAAACTCCCGGAGGAGAAACAATGAATATAATAAAGTAGTGATCATCCTTGAGCCTCACAGAAAATCCAACCAAAGTAAGGAGGGGCAGACAGAGCAGGTGAGCGCAGCCTATCTCTCTCACCTCTTTATGGGAAAAAGAACTTGGATAAACTTCCCAGATCTCTCTCTGAGAATCACCTCTCTGCCCCAGTCAGCAGAGGAACCGTGTCACACCATTTGTTGCTGAGTTTCTCTTTTCTTTTAGACTTAGTTCTTGTGTTTTTATTATTGGCATATAAATTATTCTCTATCTGTTCTGGTTTGAGGTGCTGCACAGACTTTATAGAATGAACCCCTGGTTTTCTTTTATTTTGTGAGTATAGCAGAGACAGAAGTGAAAAACATCTGCACTGATCTGCTCACCCTGCCTAGGAGCCTCTCATGGACATGGAAAAAATCAGATAGGAGATTAAAAAGTCACATGGAACTGGTGTGTTCAGGCCTTTATTCTCTGAAGCTTCATGTTTTCAGAGGAACTAATAGATGTGGAGGTAATCCTGCCTTATTATCCATGTGAAAATACTTTCCTCTCAGACAGAGTAAACAGAGAGGTCAGCTGTTCCCATATTTGTACTCCGCTCTGGTCAGAACGCTGTGGTCACAGATTCCACAGAACCAGTCCCCTCATAAACAGACAGGGAGGGTGTGTTGCTGTGTCTCTCAGTGACAGCATGGGAACCCAGACAGACTGACTCACTCTGTCATTTTATTCCTCATCAAAAACTCTGGAAACCCTGCATCTGTCAGGAGGTTAAAAGATGAAGTCATCTTCCTCACCCAGAGGAGCAAACATGGGATTGGCTCACTGAGGTCAGGTGATGGAGGAAAACAGCCCCTCCAAAATGTTTCTGAAATCCCAGAATACCTTAAAGTCGTAGGGAAGTCATATTTAAATGTCAAATCATCAGACGATATTGTCCCAAAAATCCTGTCTTAAAATCAGTTTTTTTTTCGTTATCTTCTGCAGGCCAGTTAGTTATACGTCAGTCTGAACACTTAAATTCTGCCAATCATATATCTACGCTCATCTGTCAATCACATATTTTCGGTCATAGCATCTTGATTCATATGTCGCAGTAATATACGCAACGGTTGAAATCAGAATCCTTTCCTTTCCCATTGAGTTCCGTCCCAGTGTTCACGGGGATGGACGTCTGTGTCTTCAGCAGGCGTAGAGCTAACAGAACTGGCAGCGTTGCGAGGCAAGGGCTCAAACATGTACGGCTGGAAGCCTTCTACACCAAACCAAGCTTCTGCCGCCCTGGCGTCCTCTTCCACAACATCTTCGTCCCCGCTTTCCTCCTCTAAATAAAAAATGGATGACAGAGGAGACTCATCCACGACCTCTGACACTAAACTCTCCTCCTCTTGCATGTTTCCTCTGTCCATAGCGTTCCTTGACAGCGTCGTTTCTAAGTCACCAATTTAGTGCTACTTGGTCCCAATGGAATTTCCCATTGGGAACCTACTAGCACTAAGTTGCTAACTAGATAATCAACCAATCACATTCACTTTATTCACTCGTGTAAAGTCGTGCACCACTCGGGAGAATTCGGAAATGCAACGGTTGGAACAGCCGCTTCCCTACGACTTTAAAACATTGATTCCTATCCGGGGGTACGCCTAGTGGTCTGTGAGTGCATTGCAATCGGTACATAACAATATTTTGTTTCTCAGATAGTAAAATAAAATGGGGCTGGGATCTGTTTTGCTTTTGAGGTTCCAATGGAAACATTAAACAAGCTTTTATCCACCAAACAATATTTTTTTCTTATATGTCTGAGTTCACCTTAAGCTGTGACACATCAGAACCAGCCTGAGGAACAGACTGGATACAGAGAACAGCCTGGGATCAGCTGGTTTTCACACTGAGCTATCAGAGCTCATCAAAGCAAGTTAGTCAGGCTGACTATAATTTCTGCTCTGCGTTTTATTCCAAATTCAACGTGTTTGAATGTGATTTTAGGCGAGTTACTCAAAGGAACTCTGGCTTTATGAATACAGGTTCATAATCTGATTTTATTTTTTATTTATTCTGAATCTTCTCTAATTTCCAGGCAACATACTTATGTTGCTGTTTTAATTGAGATTGAAAGAATTTAATGTTCAAATTAAAGCTACAGTGTGTAATAATTACAGGGATATAAAGTCAGAAATTTAATATATTATACATAACTATGTTATTTATCATCACCTATGAGCTCAGCCTTTTAACCATAATATTTGCGTTGCCTTAGAATTCGTTATTTATAATTACATAGGAGCGGGTCTCGCAGCCATGGAAGGGAGGTCCTAAGATGGCGGAGTGAGAGGTTGTGTTTTTGCAGGCTCTAAAATACAGTTATTATTTAGCCTTGATTTAGCCCAAATTTTGTGCTCTAGCCCTTGCTTTTAAACGTTTTAGGTTTTTTATTCTTAGTTCAACCACTTTTTGAAACCCTTTCAGCCTTCTTACTCCTTTTTTCCGTTTTGCAATTCATCGATGGAAGTTAGCATGTCAGACCACGACTACAATCTATCGGCTCTTCAAGAGGCTTGTGACGAAGATATTATAGAAGAAATTGAATCGGTCGGGGCAACGTCTGATCCTTCTGTTAAAGAACAAAAGGTGAATTGGGATCACACACCCATAAAAAACAAAAACAAGAAAAAAATGAAGCTACAAGAGGCTGACGGTAAGGAGGACACAGCGAACGCCATTCTTCGTGCGATAGGAGAACTTAACACAAAGATGGACAATCAGACTGAAATTTTAAAAAGCATTGACAAACGCATAGTAGCTAATACTGTCGCCATTGAGGTTAATAAGAAAGCCATATCAGAGCTCCATGCTACAGTTAACCTTCTCAAAAAAGAAAATGCAGTGCTGAGGATTTCCTGTGAAGACCAGGCTCGTTACAAGAGACGCTGGAACCTGAGGGTGACCGGACTGCCCGAGAAAGACGACGAGGATGTACGGGAAACCATCATTGGGATTCTCACTAGGATCATTCCTGTCTCCGTGGATCGGCTGCGTGATACAGTCGACACCGTTCACAGATTGGGGAAAAAAGCTGGCGCTGGTTCGCCCAACAACCGTCCCAGAGCCGTCATCATTCAGTTCGGGATGCGAACCATGCGGGATGAGGTCTGGAGGAAGTCCAAAGATGCTAAAGTTTGTAAAGAAATGCACATTAGTTTCAAGGAGGACTTTTCTAAGGAGGACAGAATTGCCCGGGCTAAACTGTGGCCCCTGGTTCAGGAAGCCAGGAGCCGAGGCAAACGTGCATACCTGAGGGAGGGTTTTGCCCTGATCGATAATCGAAGAGTGGACCCGGACTAATTACACCGCCATGTTTCTTTACTTTCACCGGTATGGTATATTATGTTTGTATTTGTTTAAAGGGCTATTGCACTATTCCATTTAGCTATTATTGGCTATGTTATCTCGTTCCTGCTCATCGTTCCTGTGAGTAGTTTTTGTACAACTACTGTGTTTTTTGCATGTTATCCTTACTTTCACTTAATACTAGGGGTTTAAAAAATGTTGTCAAACGTAAGGCTATTTATCTTTATTGCAAAGAGCAAAAGGCAAACTGTTTTTTTCTGCAAGAAACTCATTCATCAAGTGAGGAAGCTAAATTCTGGAAACTTCAATGGGGGGATCAAATTTATTTTAGTCATGGTACGTCGCATTCAGCTGGGGTTGTGATTATGTTTTATAAATTCCCAGGTTCTTTGTTGGAACATATCAGTGATACAAATGGCCACTGGGTAACTGCAATAGTGGAGATTGATGGAAATAAGATCATTTTGGTGTGTGTATATGGATACAACAATAAAGCAATGAATAGTATATTTTTTACCGACCTCGGAGTGAAGATAAAACAATGGAAAATAAAATATTCCACTGATCAGGTTATCTTGGGAGGAGATTTTAATGTAGCTCCAGATGGATCCATTGATCGTCTGCCCTCTCGGGGACAACACCATATTTATGATGATATTTTTGTAAATTTAATCTCTAATACAAATTTGACAGACTGCTGGAGAATTAGAAATCCTAATACCAGACAATACTCCTGGTTCAACCCTTCGGGAAATGGCCAATGCTCCAGGCTAGATTACTGGTTAATCCCTCATAATCTGGTAAATAATATTTCAAGTTGTGAAATTTCAGCAGCTCCTTTAACAGATCATTGTTCAGTTACCTTGTTTCTCTCTCTGAATAAATCCAAACTACCTTCAAACGTAACTTGGAAGTTTAATAGTAATCTACTGAATAATAAAACCTTCTGTTCAGAAGTCCTGAAACTTATTGAAGATATTTCAGTAATGGATCTGTCGCCCTTAAATAAGTGGGAATGGTTTAAATTTAGTGTTAGGACAGCAGCAATAAAGACAGGCAAAATTGCTTCTAAGCTGAGGAGACAGAAACATTCCCAACTTATAAGCAATATAAATTCTCTATGTTCAAAATCAGTTTTATCATCCGAAGAGCTGAGTCAGCTTGATAGTTTCAAATCTCAACTTGATGATGTTTTTTTAGATAAAGCAAAGGGGGCATTCATTCGCTCTAGGGCTCGATGGATTGAAGACGGTGAAAAGAACTCATCATATTTTTTTAATCTTGAGAAGCAGAGACAGTCCAAAAAGAAGATTCAGAAACTAATTATTAATGGTAGTATCACTGAAGACCTGGATTTAATAAATGTAGCAATTAGAAATTTTTATAGTAATCTTTATTGCTCTAAGTATTCAGAATCCAATTGCCAATCTTTTTTTGATGAAATCCAGGAATCTGATGAAGAAATTAACCTTGATTTTAAAAACCTTATGGAAGATGACTTAGGAATCGAAGAGCTTGACGTAGCAATACAACAAATGGCAAAAGGGAAATCTCCAGGCCTTGATGGGTTAACCACTGAATTTTATACTTTCTTTTGGAAAGATTTACGAAAACTTTTATTTGAGGCCCTGCTGGAATGTATTTCAAACAATAATCTCTCTCCCACCATGAAACGAGGTCTGATTACTCTGATCCCCAAAACTAAAAAAGACCCTTTATCTTTAAACAATTGGAGACCCATCACTCTTTTATGTACAGATTATAAACTTTTAGCTCTTGTTTATGCCAATCGCATGAACAGTGGATTAGGAACAATTATTAATGAATGCCAATCAGCTTTTTTAAAAGGAAGAAATATCCATCATCACACTAGACTGATCTTTGATATGATTGATTATCGTAGCTTTATTGATGATGAGAGTTTTATTTTATTCCTGGATTTCTTCAAGGCTTTTGACTCACTGGAACACTGCTTTATAATAAAAACCTTAAAATATTTTGGCTTTGGGGAAAAATTTTGTAGTATAATTAGATTATTTTATACTGATATAAGTAGCTCTGTTTCCCTGGGAACGAGTTTGACCCCTAGTTTCTCTATGTCAAGGGGAATCAGGCAGGGCTGCCCAATTTCACCTAAATTATTTATATTAACAACTCAAATGCTAACCTTACTAATTATGAAAAATTCTAATTTACATGGGATCAAAATTTTTGATAAGGAATTCAAGATTAGTCAATTTGCTGACGATACAACAATTTTCCTAAGAGATAAAACTATGGTAGATGTTGCACTAAAATCTATTTCAATGTTTTCTAGCGCATCTGGTTTGTCTCTCAATATTGATAAATGTGAACTTTTGCCGATCCATTCTAGCTCTGAGACGTCTGTTGCCTCCATTACAGTTAAGTCTGAGGTTAAATATCTGGGAATGCTGATTTCAAAGGACATTATTAGAAGAGAGGAGGAAAACATTTGTAGTTGCTTGGATGGTATGAAGAGATCCTTGAGTCATTGGTTAACTAGAGATCTGACTATTTTTGGACGAGTACTTTTGTCCAAAGCTGAAGGAGTGTCCAAATTAATTTACCCGTGCCATTCTGCTTTTATCTCTGGCAAGAATATTAAGAAAGCCAATTCAATAATCTTTCAATTTATCTGGAGAAACAAAACTCACTATTTAAGACGATCTGATCTTATTAAAGATTATGATAAAGGAGGAATTAGAGCATTAGATTTTGAGGCTTTGATTGGCTCATTTAGAATAAACTGGCTGAAGACCTATTTGTCTCATTCCAATTCAATGTGGTTTCATATTCCTAAATCTATATTTAATAAGCTTGGTGGCTTGGATTTTCTGCTTAAATGTGATTTTGAATTAACCAAGATTAATATTACACTGTCTAATTTTCACAGGCAAGTTTTACACTTTTGGAAAATGATATTTACCCACAACTTTACCCCACATGGATCTGTAGTGTGGAATAACAGGTCAATATTGATAAATAGAAAATCTATTTTTAAAACTGACTGGTATGAAAAAGGTATTTTATTTGTAACTGACTTAATGGATAGTAATGGTATGTTGTTAAATCATAGTGATTTCACTAACAAATTTGAACTGAACTGTTCTTGTAATGAATATTTAAAAGTATGTAGAGCTATCCCTGTAGCTCTGATCCATCTCATCCAAAACACTCTACGATACTCAAATGTCACTTCATCTTTACCCAAATTAAAAATTGGAGAATATAGTGTGACCGATTCAAAGTGCAACAATGTTCTGCTTGTGACTGCCTTCAAATCTAAATTATTTAATGATTACAATAATAATATCTTAATAAAAACAACCAATTTGTCTATAATTGAGAATGCGTTCTCCAAGTACGTAAAATGGCCAATTTCACCAAAAGTTAAAGAAACTCATTTCAAAATTTCTCACAATTTTTACCCAGTGGCTGAATTTTTGCACAAAAGATTTAAATTTGATTCAGCATGTTGTGTTTTTTGTGATGGTCCAGAAGAATCCCTTAATCATCTTTTTTTTTCCTGTCCCTTTTCTTTTAAACTATGGAGCGACGTAAAAAATTGGTTATCCCTTAAAATTGATGACATTCCTGAGATAACCATCACCCACATTTTATATTATATTGATGGCCTTGATAGTAAAATATCTGACATGGTTAATATTATCTTTTTACTTGTGAAATATCACATACACTGCTGTAAATGGAGAGGTTCTACTCCTTGTTTTGATTTTTTTCTTAACCAATTTAAACTTTATTTCACCTCACTGAAACTTTTGAAATCTGTTTCTGCAAGAAAAGTAACTGCCAGTATCTCAAGTTTTCTTTTGTTTTAAATCCCTGCTCTATTATTATTCAATTGCCTTACTGTTTTATGTGCTTGTTTTTAGTCTTAGCCCCTTGTTTTTTTGTTTTACTTTTTCTACCTATGTTGTATTGTTCTTGCACCTCATCGAGAATTTGTATACATTTTGTTCAATAAAAAAAAAAAAAAAAAAAAAAAAGGGTCTCGCAGCCATGGAGGCTGACATCTTTGCGCTACGGCAAGCGCAGAGGCAAGAAACTAGCGATTGCGAGATCTCCCATGACGCTCAAAAATAACTACGGCAAGTTGAGAGAGATGAACTGAGACGGTACTGAACAGTAGATGGCAGTATTATGCCTGAGAAGCGTTTAGTCTGCCTGAAACCAAAGAAGAAGAAGAAGAAGCAGGTATACTGCGCCTCAGTAACAAGAAAGGTGAACAAGGCGGCAGGCGTGAGTGACTTTGCAAACTGTTTGGCACTGTGTGGCCAAACATCAGACGAATGGAGGATCATGCCTACTCTGTATCACAACGAAAAGCGGCGGACACCGAACCCCCGTCATCTAAGAAGCGGAAACACGACGAGAATAAACGCAAGCGTGACAAGAAACGGCAAAAAACACGGATCAACATTGGCACGGCATTTACACGATGGAAGTCACTGATGGAGGAAAAAGGTTTTCAAAGTGACGCTCAAGTTGCCAGTTTTCTCTTGGACAGGTAATTAATCCTATACACACAATTGTCTAATATCACTGCAGTTTTTGGAGTACAGGATGCTCAGACCTGTCTAAAACAATAACATGCTGCGTGATGATGCTGTTACTCTCCAGTATACTTATTCAGCAATGTCCCTGACGTTTCACAGGTAATGATTCAGTAATTTTCTGTAAAATAATTTTCTGGATATATACCTCGGTTACTTCTCTCCGGCTCCTTTGGAGATCTTCAAGCCTTTCCTCCTCTGCTCTCACCCCGCTGGCACCCCTCTCTCGCCTGGCCCTAGCTGCACGGCCTCCCTGCCCTCGCCCTCGTCCTCTCCCTCTTCCTCGCGTTGTAACCCCCGTGCCACCAAAATGACTTGGACTCTGTAAACGGGGAATATATATTCTTCCAGCGAACACAATCTCGCTGTTAAACTAATGACTACAATTACTTCGTCTGTTTATATCACCATGCAAAGCAGCTCACCAAAACGTCACAACGATGTAGAAAAAATAACGGGTATATTTATTATCTTAAGTCTACATGAAATCTATACCCTACTCAGACTAATGAAATACTATCTGTAAAATTATCTATGTAAACAAACCTCATCACTTGAGAAGGTAGGTGATGTGGACGTCGTGGAAGAAATTTTGTCCCGTAACGCTCGCCGTACTGTTGGGGGGGAGAAGCGGTGGGGGGGAGATGTTCATGTTGCTGCGGTCTGCAGTCTGACCGCTAGATGTCGCTGAAAATTACACACTGTAGCTTTAAAAGATTAAGTAAAATAGTATTTATTTTATAATTAGCTGCTGTACGTTCCACCTTTGGACAATCATCAGTACTTTTGACTAATAAGGGAATACTTATGGTAAGAAGAAATGCCCCAAGGGATACACAAGTCAGAGAAGGTTGGAAAACAGTAACTTAGTGAACTCATTTCTGCAGTGCTTGGAAAAAGTAGGTTGGTACAGGTTCAGTCATCCAGATGCCTCTGTCCAAAGTGCTGAAACAGCATTAATCAATGTGAGTTGAAGCTAAAAGCAATCTGAGTGGATGACTGTAGTAACCAGGGCGACGCTGTTTGAATAGCTTTTGCCACCATCTGACCCTGTTTGGACCAAACTTTAGCTAGAAGAGCGACGGCCTCATCCTAATCTGGAATCCATCAGATTAAGGTTCGTCATTATGTTAATGGATGCGATGGACTGATACTGTTTTCTGCACTACGACCCACTATGGTCCACGTTTCTGCACCCGCTTCGTCCAGAAAACAATGTTCTAGAAGTTTTATGCTTATTCAGACTTATGACTTAAAAAGCAAAGTTCTACAATCTTCTGGTTTTGGGTGGCAACCTGCCCAAAAAATCCAGACTTGTTCACCTTGTGTTCACTTTGTGTGAGGAACGCTAACATGCTAACCACGAAGCTATACTTTCTGTCCCATCCAACCCCCAGTTGGCGATAAGGTGCCAGCAGACATCCGGCTGACCTCCATCTGCTCCACCACACTCAGGGTGGACCAGTCCATTCTGACGGGGGAGTCCGTGTCTGTCCTCAAACACACAGATCCTGTACCGGACCCCAGGGCTGTCAACCAGGACAAGAAGAACATGCTGTTCTCGGTAGGTCTCTGCTGTAAGGAATCATTACTGTGGAAAAGATCAGCTAGATCGATTATGATCCATCAGTTTCCTGCTTTCATCATGAAAAGAAGAGAAAACTGTTTGGAAAATTTATTTTCCTAAACCTTCCTATAAACAGAAAGGAAAATCAGAAAAGTCTTTGAATGTCTCTGCAAAAAGTGTGGTTTAGATATCTGATCTTAAAGGTCAAATAGAAAACACTCTCTCATTTGATAGAACGTTCAAATGTAATCTCATCACAAGTGAAAAAGATTCCAGCATTTTTTGTGTATAGCATAAAATAAACCAGTAAGATAGCAGACAACCCAGCCCTGTGTGCGGTGCTAGCGGTTCTGGGTAGCAGGCTGCTGAGCCTGGAGGGGGAAGGCGGCCCCTCGGTAATCCGATCGCAGAGAGCGGTCCAAGCACCGGGGGGGGGGGTTCCAGCTGTGGGTCTCCGCCTGCACTAACTGACTGTTCGCTGCTCTGGAGGCCGGACCATAATGAAATGGAAATCCGTCTGCAGCTGCGACTATACTAATCTATGCAGCTAGCTAGGGTTTGTTGTTTTATGAAATAAAATATATCATAAAAAATAAAAGATGCTTTGATTCAGCTTTATTGCCATCAGACACTTTATTAAAGCTATACAACAGAGAAAACAAGCCGTTGGTTCTTTGGTGTTTTGAATCCAACTCATCCTGTGAGAGCAGGATCGATGATAAAAGCATCTCCTGTGATCCCAACATAGTTTAACTTTATCGCCATGGACGCCACAGATTGTCCAGTTGATTTTACTCTCATCTGTTCAAGGGTGTAATTTTGTGATGAAAGTTGGTGGGGGCGCTCTAAGGGTGAAAATGATGGACCTACAGTTACTCAACCCGAACGCTTTCAGGTTTTTGTATTTTCCAAAAATGAGATATTTTCATTCATTTCATGCTTTCCTATTGTTGACACAAGAGAACCATAATGGACTAATATTAATACCTATAGATGTTAGAGAGATGCCTTTTAGTGCATTACATATATAGGGCCCAAAAACATCAATGTATAAAAATAATTAGAGCCGATTCTGATGCCAAAATTGATACGTCATGCAACCCTAGAAATACAATTTCAATTCCATCCATCCAGAAAAATATGGATATGCTGCATTTTAAATATAGCATAGCATATTTTTTTCTTGCAAACTTGGAGATACATTTCATAGCATGTTGCATATCCCAGTAAATCAGTTCCACCTTAAACCTGCAGCTCTCCCTGCTTCTCTCTGTGCTCTGTTTAAAAAGATGTATGAACCTCTTTACTAATATAATGATGCCAGGAACAACATTTAAAGACATGTAGAAGCTCTGCAGTCTGATTCTGTCTGTTCAATTAGATACCATGTTAATTTTAACCTGTAACTGTCAGTCATGGTCCTCTGAGAAGCCAAGCTTTTATAGTAAAGAAGAACATTTAAACTACAAACTTACAATCTGTTGCCATTTTTAGCTTAAAAATGTCTGCATGTCTAACGAACAGATTTTTCATTTGCATCCCTAATTAAGTAAAAGTCTCCTAACTTTTACTTAAACATTGAGGTAGCTGCTGGTTAATATTCACTGAGTGCTGCTGTGTGTCTCTCCTCCAACCACCTAGCTACTCTCTAAGCAGTGAAATACGTAAGCCAATCAGATGTCTCAAATTGACAGATCCAATTATGTCACACCGAGAGGCGGGACACGGGAGCAGTGGGAAAAAAACACAGACTGAAAACACTCTGAACACAGATAGCTGCACCCAACTCTGTTACTGTTGGCTAAAGTCAATGAGTGGAAAGGGAAAAAGCGGAAATTATTGGTGGGAACATGTCCACACCAGGCCAAAGCTGGTGGGGACATGTCCATACCAGGCCAAAGTTGATGGGGACATGTCAACACCAGGCCAAAGCTGGTGGGAACATGTCCACATCAGGCCAAAGTTGGTGGGAACATGTCCACACCAGGCCAAAGTTGATGGGGACATGTCCACACCAGGCCAAAGTTGATGGGGACATGTCCACACCAGGCCAAAGTTGGTGGGAACATGTCCACACCAGGCCAAAGCTGGTGGTGACATGTTCACACCAGGTCAAAGTTGGTGGGGACATTTCCACACCAGGCCAAAGTTGATGGGGACATGTCAACACCAGGCCAAAGCTGGTGGGAACATGTCCACATCAGGCCAAAGATGGTGGGAACATGTCCACACCAGGCCAAAGTTGATGGGGACATGTCCACACCAGGCCAAAGTTGATGGGGACATGTCCACACCAGGCCAAAGTTGGTGGGAACATGTCCACACCAGGTCAAAGTTGGTGGGAACATGTCCACACCAGACAAAAGTTAATGGGGACATGTCCACACCAGGCAAAAATTGATGGGAACATGTCCACACCAGGTCAAAGTTGGTGGCGACATGTCCACACCAGGCCAAATTAGATGGGGACATGTCCACATCAGGCCAAAGTTGGTGGCGACATGTCCACATCAGGCCAAATCAGATGGGGACATGTCAACACCAGGCAAAAATTGATGGGAACATGTCCACATCAGGCCAAAGTTGGTGGTGACATGTCCACACCAGGCCAAAGTTGATGGGGACATGTCCACACCAGGTCAAAGTTGATGGGGACATGTCCACACCAGGTCAAAGTTGGTGGCGACATGTCCACACCAGGTCAAAGTTGATGGGGACATGTCCACACCAGACAAAAGTTGATGGGGACATGTCCACACCAGACAAAAGTTCATGGGGACATGTCCACACCAGACAAAAGTTCATGGGGACATGTCCACACCAGGCCAAAGCTGGTGGGAACATGTCCACACCAGGCCAAAGTTGGTGGGAACATGTCCACACCAGACAAAAGTTAATGGGGACATGTCCACACCAGGCAAAAATTGATGGGAAAATGTCCACATCAGGCCAAAGTTGGTGGGGACATGTCCACACCAGGTCAAAGTTGGTGGCGACATGTCCACACCAGGCCAAATTAGATGGGGACATGTCCACATCAGGCCAAAGTTGGTGGCGACATGTCCACATCAGGCCAAATTAGATGGGGACATGTCCACACCAGGCAAAAATTGATGGGAACATGTCCACATCAGGCAAAAATTTATGGGAACATGTCCACATCAGGCCAAAGTTGGATGTGACATGTCCACACCAGGTCAAAGTTGGTGGCGACATGTCCACATCAGGCAAAAATTGATGGGGACATGTCCACATCAGGCCAAATTAGATGGGGACATGTCCACACCAGGCAAAAATTGATGGGAACATGTCCACATCAGGCCAAAGTTGGTGGTGACATGTCCACACCAGGTCAAAGTTGGTGGCGACATGTCCACACCAGGCCAAATTAGATGGGGACATGTCCACATCAGGCCAAAGTTGGTGGCGACATGTCCACACCAGGTCAAAATTGGTGGCAACATGTCCACACCAGGCCAAATTAGATGGGGACATGTCCACATCAGGCCAAAGTTGGTGGCGACATGTCCACACCAGATCAAAGTTGGTGGCGACATGTCCACATCAGGCCAAATTAGATGGGGACATGTCCACACCAGGCAAAAATTGATGGGAACATGTCCACATCAGGCCAAAGTTGGTGGTGACATGTCCACACCAGGTCAAAGTTGGTGGCGACATGTCCACATCAGGCCAAATTAGATGGGGACATGTCCACACCAGGCAAAAATTGATGGGAACATGTCCACATCAGGTCAAAGTTGGTGGGGACATGTCCACACCAGGTCAAAGTTGGTGGCGACATGTCCACACCAGGCCAAATTAGATGGGGACATGTCCACATCAGGTCAAAGTTGGTGGCGACACTTCCACACCAGGTCAAAGTTGGTGGCGACATGTCCACATCAGGCCAAATTAGATGGGGACATGTCCACACCAGGCAAAAATTGATGGGAACATGTCCACATCAGGCCAAAGTTGAATGTGACATGTCCACACCAGGTCAACGTTGGTGGCGACATGTCCACATCAGGCCAAATTAGATGGGGACATGTCCACATCAGGCAAAAATTGATGGGGACATGTCCACATCAGGCCAAATTAGATGGGGACATGTCCACACCAGGCAAAAATTGATGGGAACATGTCCACATCAGGCCAAAGTTGGTGGTGACATGTCCACACCAGGTCAAATTAGATGGGGACATGTCCACACCAGGCCAAATTAGATGGGGACATGTCCACATCAGGTCAAAGTTGGTGGCGACATGTCCACACCAGGTCAAAGTTGGTGGCGACATGTCCACATCAGGCCAAATTAGATGGGGACATGTCCACACCAGGTAAAAATTGATGGGAACATGTCCACATCAGGCCAAAGTTGAATGTGACATGTCCACACCAGGTCAACGTTGGTGGCGACATGTCCACATCAGGCAAAAATTGATGGGGACATGTCCACATCAGGCCAAATTAGATGGGGACATGTCCACACCAGGCAAAAATTGATGGGGACATGTCCACACCAGGCCAAAGTTGGTGGGAACATGTCCACACCAGGCCAAAGCTGGTGGTGACATGTTCACACCAGGTCAAAGTTGGTGGGGACATTTCCACACCAGGCCAAAGTTGATGGGGACATGTCAACACCAGGCCAAAGCTGGTGGGAACATGTCCACATCAGGCCAAAGATGGTGGGAACATGTCCACACCAGGCCAAAGTTGATGGGGACATGTCCACACCAGGCCAAAGTTGATGGGGACATGTCCACACCAGGCCAAAGTTGGTGGGAACATGTCCACACCAGGTCAAAGTTGGTGGGAACATGTCCACACCAGACAAAAGTTAATGGGGACATGTCCACACCAGGCAAAAATTGATGGGAACATGTCCACACCAGGTCAAAGTTGGTGGCGACATGTCCACACCAGGCCAAATTAGATGGGGACATGTCCACATCAGGCCAAAGTTGGTGGCGACATTTCCACATCAGGCCAAATTAGATGGGGACATGTCCACACCAGGCAAAAATTGATGGGAACATGTCCACATCAGGCCAAAGTTGGTGGTGACATGTCCACACCAGGCCAAAGTTGATGGGGACATGTCCACACCAGGTCAAAGTTGATGGGGACATGTCCACACCAGGTCAAAGTTGGTGGCGACATGTCCACACCAGGTCAAAGTTGATGGGGACATGTCCACACCAGGCCAAAGTTGATGGGGACATGTCCACACCAGACAAAATTTCATGGGGACATGTCCACATCAGGCCAAAGTTGGTGGCGACATGTCCACATCAGGCCAAATTAGATGGGGACATGTCCACACCAGGCAAAAATTGATGGGAACATGTCCACATCAGGCCAAAGTTGGTGGTGACATGTCCACACCAGGTCAAAGTTGGTGGCGACATGTCCACATCAGGCCCAATTAAATGGGGACATGTCCACATCAGGCCAAAGTTGGTGGTGAAATGTCCACACCAGGTCAAATTAGATGGGGACATGTCCACATCAGGTCAAAGTTGGTGGCGACATGTCCACACCAGGTCAAAGTTGGTGGCGACATGTCCAAATCAGGCCAAATTAGATGGGGACATGTCCACACCAGGCAAAAATTTATGGGAACATGTCCACATCAGGCCAAAGTTGGATGTGACATGTCCACACCAGGTCAAAGTTGGTGGCGACATGTCCACATCAGGCAAAAATTGATGGGGACATGTCCACATCAGGCCAAATTAGATGGGGACATGTCCACACCAGGCAAAAATTGATGGGAACATGTCCACATCAGGCCAAAGTTGGTGGTGACATGTCCACACCAGGTCAAAGTTGGTGGCGACATGTCCACACCAGGCCAAATTAGATGGGGACATGTCCACATCAGGCCAAAGTTGGTGGTGACATGTCCACACCAGGTCAAAATTGGTGGCAACATGTCCACACCAGGCCAAATTAGATGGGGACATGTCCACATCAGGCCAAAGTTGGTGGCAACATGTCCACACCAGGCCAAATTAGATGGGGACATGTCCACACCAGGCAAAAATTGATGGGAACATGTCCACATCAGGCCAAAGTTGGTGGTGACATGTCCACACCAGGCCAAAGTTGATGGGGACATGTCCACACCAGGTCAAAGTTGATGGGGACATGTCCACACCAGGTCAAAGTTGGTGGCGACATGTCCACACCAGGTCAAAGTTGATGGGGACATGTCCACACCAGGCCAAAGTTGATGGGGACATGTCCACACCAGACAAAAGTTCATGGGGAAATGTCCACACCAGGCCAAAGCTGGTGGGAACATGTCCACACCAGGCCAAAGTTGGTGGGAACATGTCCACACCAGACAAAAATTGATGGGAAAATGTCCACATCAGGCCAAAGTTGGTGGGGACATGTCCACACCAGGTCAAAGTTGGTGGCGACATGTCCACACCAGGCCAAATTAGATTGGGACATGTCCACATCAGGCCAAAGTTGGTGGCGACATGTCCACATCAGGCCAAATTAGATGGGGACATGTCCACACCAGGCAAAAATTGATGGGAACATGTCCACATCAGGCCAAAGTTGGTGGTGACATGTCCACACCAGGTCAAAGTTGGTGGCGACATGTCCACATCAGGCCCAATTAGATGGGGACATGTCCACACCAGGCCAAAGTTGATGGGGACATGTCCACACCAGGTCAAAGTTGATGGGGACATGTCCACACCAGGTCAAAGTTGGTGGCGACATGTCCACACCAGGTCAAAGTTGATGGGGACATGTCCACACCAGGCCAAAGTTGATGGGGACATGTCCACACCAGACAAAAGTTCATGGGGACATGTCCACACCAGGCCAAAGCTGGTGGGAACATGTCCACACCAGGCCAAAGTTGGTGGGAACATGTCCACACCAGGCAAAAATTGATGGGAAAATGTCCACATCAGGCCAAAGTTGGTGGGGACATGTCCACACCAGGTCAAAGTTGGTGGCGACATGTCCACACCAGGCCAAATTAGATGGGGACATGTCCACATCAGGCCAAAGTTGGTGGCGACATGTCCACATCAGGCCAAATTAGATGGGGACATGTCCACACCAGGCAAAAATTGATGGGAACATGTCCACATCAGGCCAAAGTTGGTGGTGACATGTCCACACCAGGTCAAAGTTGGTGGCGACATGTCCACATCAGGCCCAATTAGATGGGGACATGTCCACATCAGGCCAAAGTTGGTGGTGACATGTCCACACCAGGTCAAATTAGATGGGGACATGTCCACATCAGGTCAAAGTTGGTGGCGACATGTCCACACCAGGTCAAAGTTGGTGGCGACATGTCCAAATCAGGCCAAATTAGATGGGGACATGTCCACACCAGGCAAAAATTTATGGGAACATGTCCACATCAGGCCAAAGTTGGATGTGACATGTCCACACCAGGTCAAAGTTGGTGGCGACATGTCCACATCAGGCAAAAATTGATGGGGACATGTCCACATCAGGCCAAATTAGATGGGGACATGTCCACACCAGGCAAAAATTGATGGGAACATGTCCACATCAGGCCAAAGTTGGTGGTGACATGTCCACACCAGGTCAAAGTTGATGGCGACATGTCCACACCAGGCCAAATTAGATGGGGACATGTCCACATCAGGCCAAAGTTGGTGGTGACATGTCCACACCAGGTCAAAATTGGTGGCAACATGTCCACACCAGGCCAAATTAGATGGGGACATGTCCACATCAGGCCAAAGTTGGTGGCAACATGTCCACACCAGACCAAATTAGATGGGGACATGTCCACATCAGGCCAAAGTTGGTGGCGACATGTCCACACC
Organism: Cyprinodon tularosa; assembly: GCF_016077235.1. Classification (NCBI taxonomy): domain Eukaryota; kingdom Metazoa; phylum Chordata; class Actinopteri; order Cyprinodontiformes; family Cyprinodontidae; genus Cyprinodon; species Cyprinodon tularosa. The sequence continues at coordinate 17,559 of NW_024038218.1, forward strand.
AGATCAAAGTTGGTGGCGACATGTCCACATCAGGCCAAATTAGATGGGGACATGTCCACACCAGGCAAAAATTGATGGGAACATGTCCACATCAGGCCAAAGTTGGTGGTGACATGTCCACACCAGGTCAAAGTTGGTGGCGACATGTCCACATCAGGCCAAATTAGATGGGGACATGTCCACACCAGGCAAAAATTGATGGGAACATGTCCACATCAGGTCAAAGTTGGTGGTGACATGTCCACACCAGGTCAAAGTTGGTGGCGACATGTCCACACCAGGCCAAATTAGATGGGGACATGTCCACATCAGGTCAAAGTTGGTGGCGACACTTCCACACCAGGTCAAAGTTGGTGGCGACATGTCCACATCAGGCCAAATTAGATGGGGACATGTCCACACCAGGCAAAAATTGATGGGGACATGTCCACATCAGGCCAAATTAGATGGGGACATGTCCACACCAGGCAAAAATTGATGGGAACATGTCCACATCAGGCCAAAGTTGGTGGTGACATGTCCACACCAGGTCAAATTAGATGGGGACATGTCCACACCAGGCCAAATTAGATGGGGACATGTCCACATCAGGTCAAAGTTGGTGGCGACATGTCCACACCAGGTCAAAGTTGGTGGCGACATGTCCACATCAGGTCAAAGTTGGTGGCGACATGTCCACATCAGGTCAAAGTTGGTGGCGACATGTCCACACCAGGTAAAAATTGATGGGAACATGTCCACATCAGGCCAAAGTTGAATGTGACATGTCCACACCAGGTCAACGTTGGTGGCGACATGTCCACATCAGGCAAAAATTGATGGGGACATGTCCACATCAGGCCAAATTAGATGGGGACATGTCCACACCAGGCAAAAATTGATGGGAACATGTCCACATCAGGCCAAAGTTGGTGGTGACATGTCCACACCAGGTCAAATTAGATGGGGACATGTCCACACCAGGCCAAATTAGATGGGGACATGTCCACATCAGGTCAAAGTTGGTGGCGACATGTCCACACCAGGTCAAAGTTGGTGGCGACATGTCCACACCAGGTCAAAGTTGGTGGCGACATGTCCAAATCAGGCCAAATTAGATGGGGACATGTCCACACCAGGCAAAAATTGATGGGAACATGTCCACATCAGGCCAAAGTTGAATGTGACATGTCCACACCAGGTCAACGTTGGTGGCGACATGTCCACATCAGGCAAAAATTGATGGGGACATGTCCACATCAGGCCAAATTAGATGGGGACATGTCCACACCAGGCAAAAATTGATGGGAACATGTCCACATCAGGCCAAAGTTGAATGTGACATGTCCACACCAGGTCAACGTTGGTGGCGACATGTCCACATCAGGCAAAAATTGATGGGGACATGTCCACATCAGGCCAAATTAGATGGGGACATGTCCACACCAGGAAAAATTGATGGGAACATGTCCACATCAGGCCAAAGTTGGTGGTGACATGTCCACACCAGGTCAAATTAGATGGGAACATGTCCACATCAGGCCAAAGTTGAATGTGACATGTCCACACCAGGTCAACGTTGGTGGCGACATGTCCACATCAGGCAAAAATTGATGGGGACATGTCCACATCAGGCCAAATTAGATGGGGACATGTCCACACCAGGCAAAAATTGATGGGAACATGTCCACATCAGGCCAAAGTTGGTGGCGACATGTCCACACCAGGCCAAATTAGATGGGGACATGTCCACATCAGGCAAAAATTGATGGGAACATGTCCACATCAGGCCAAAGTTGGTGGTGACATGTCCACACCAGGTCAAAGTTGGTGGTGACATGTCCACACCAGGTCAAATTAGATGGGGACATGTCCACATCAGGCCAAAGTTGGTGGTGACATGTTCACACCAGGTCAAAGTTGGTGGTGACATGTCCAAACCAGGTCAAATTAGATGGGGACATGTCCACATCAGGCCAAAGTTGGTGGCGACATGTCCACACCTGGTCAAAGTTGGTGGCGACATGTCCACATCAGGCCAAATTAGATGGGGACATGTCCACACCAGGCAAAAATTGATGGGAACATGTCCACATCAGGCCAAAGTTGGTGGTGACACGTCCACACCAGGTCAAAGTTGGTGGCAACATGTCCACACCAGGCCAAATTAGATGGGGACATGTCCACATCAGGTCAAAGTTGGTGGCGACATGTCCACACCAGGTCAAAGTTGGTGGTGACATGTCCACCCCAGGTCAAAGTTGATGGGGACATGTCCACACCAGGCACATGTTGATGGGGACATGTCCACACCAGGTCAAAGTTGGTGGCGACATGTCCACACCAGGTCAAAGTTGATGGGGACATGTCCACATCAGGCCAAAGTTGATGGGGACATGTCCACACTAGGTCAAAGTTGATGGGGACATGTCCACACCAGGTCAAAGTTGATGGGGACATGTCCACATCAGGCCAAAGTTGATGGGGACATGTCCACACCTGGTCAAAGTTGATGGGGACATGTCCACACCAGGTCAAAGTTGATGGGGACATGTCCACACCAGGCGCAAGTTGATGGGGACATGTCCACACCAGGTCAAAGTTGATGGGGACATGTCCACACCAGGCGCAAGTTGATGGGGACATGTCCACACCAGGTCAAAGTTGGTGGCGACATGTCCACACCAGGTCAAAGTTGATGGGGACATGTCCACACCAGGTCAAAGATGGTGGCGACATGTCCACACCAGGTCAAAGTTGATGGGGACATGTCCACACCAGGCCAAAGTTGATGGGGACATGTCCACACCAGGTCAAAGTTGATGGAGACATGTCCACACCAGGCCAAATTAGGTGGGGACATGTCCACTGATACACTGATGCCGCAGGACATGTTTGTTTGTTTTTTTCCAGTGTTTTATTGTCATTACACTGTCACAAGTACAGAGCAACAAAATTCACTCTCTGCATTTAACCCATCCTCTTGGGACAAACAAATGATCTATTTTAAAGCATCCAGACGCTTCATCTTGTAGAGCTTTCTGCTTTTTGTCCTGAATCGTCTCCACTCCCCCTTTCTTCTTTTTGCCAACTATTTCCATGATTTTTTAGCCCATCCACTGAAATATAACCGAAGCAACTTCCACAGCATTCATATTCCTATGGATCAGCGCCACTCACCACATCAGCAGGGTTGCCAAATGTCACTGACTCACGTTTTCCAGCCCAAAAAATGTTCATAAACCGCCTGGATATACGAAATCTCACCCAATTTGAACCAAAGTCTATTAATCTCTTCGGCCATAAATCTAAAAAAAAAACATGTTTTACCCACAGACGGCCATCCTAAACTGCCAGATTGGGAAACTTTCCAACCTGGCAACAATGCACGTAAGACAGGAAATGTTAGCCTTTAGATGCACGCAATACCGTAACATATCTTTGCAAAATATCCAAACAGAAATTTGCCAAATATAAGAGGAACATGGTAGTTTGGTTTAAAGAAAGCATTTTAGTTTGATTATAATTTTGTTTTTTGCAAGAATTTTACAGTTTGAAGAAATAGAAAATGACATCATATGCCAACCATCACAAGGATGTAAATGACAAGGAAGGGTTATATATACTGCATGCATCATTTAGGTGGTTTACATTGCTTTACTTCTAGAGCTCCTTGAGTTATTTACTGTCACAGGTAGGAGCTTCGGCCGAGAGAAAGTGTTGGGGCCGGTATGATTTAAGGAGGGCCTTGCATGCTGACATTAGGGACCAGACTTATTCTGCTTCTAGTTCTTACTTTATGGGGCTGTTTTTCCCTGATGCGGATCATTCCACTCTGATTTTACTGTCCAGGGTACCAACATTGCTGCCGGTCGGGCCATCGGGGTTGCCGTAGCAACAGGGGTGCAAACAGAGATTGGGAAAATCCGCGATGAGATGGCCTCCACCGACCCTGAAAGAACGCCGCTGCAGCAGAAATTGGATCAGTTTGGGGAGCAGCTGTCTAAGGTCTGACTTTGACATTTTAACCCGATGCTGTGAAGTCTATAGAGTAATGATCTATGGCTCCTCGTGTCGTAATCTCCAGGTCATCAGCGTTATTTGTGTGGCTGTGTGGGCCATTAATGTGGGACACTTTAATGACCCGGTTCATGGAGGCAGCTGGCTGAGAGGAGCTGTTTATTACTTCAAGATCGCCGTTGCTCTGGCTGTGGCTGCTATTCCAGAAGGTAACGTCACACAAAGCTACATCCACTTCACACTTCAACTCTGTGTTTTCTGTTCTTCACTTCCTGCTGGAGTTATTTTGTCACCTTTGATGGGCTTCTGTGGTTGGATCTGAACTCAAGCAGTCTCTTCATTTCTCTCCCAGGCCTCCCAGCTGTCATCACCACCTGTCTGGCTCTGGGTACTCGAAGAATGGCCAGGAAGAACGCCATCGTCCGCAGCCTACCATCAGTGGAGACCCTGGGATGCACCTCTGTTATCTGCTCAGACAAAACAGGAACCCTGACAACAAACCAGATGTCAGTATGCAGGGTAAGCTGTGGATCCGACGTTTTCCTCACATTCTGTGTCTGTATGCAAATCAAAAACCCATCATTTAAATCTTTAGTTTATTCCTTTGTTTATGGAGGCAGGAATGTCCTGTATTAAAACTCTGAGTGACAGCAAGGCTGTTTGCTCCAGAACAAGTCAGCTGAGGTTAACATTAACCAGTCAGTGGTAGTTTAAAACCCAGAGCAAGATGATAAAGGTTACAGAACTTTTCATCTCCATGTTCAAAAGGCAACTTGTTGAAGCATTTTCATTTAGAAACGAACCTGGAGTATAAAATCCACCTGTCTTCAATTCAATTCAGTTTACTTCTATAGCGCCAATTAACAACACGTCATCTCAAGACACTTTACAGTTGAACCAGATCATCCAGTCGAATTGATACAAAGTTTTCTATCTAACGAAAACCAGTTGATTGCATTGACTCATTGACTCTTCAGCAATCCCTCACACTAAGCATGCTTGTACGACAGTGGAGAGGAAAAACTCCCTTTTAACAGGAAGAAACCTCCAGCAGAACCAGGCTCAGTGTGAGCGGCCATCTGCCGAGGCCCACTGGGGTTCAAGGAGACAGAGCAAGTCCTCTGACTGATGTGGATCTGTTGAAATGAGAAGGTCACATGGTCTCTCGGCCCTTCTCCCTCCTCAGCTGCTGATGCATCCAGACTTCTTCTCTCTTCAGCTGTTTGTTTCAGTCATACCACTAAACGCACTTCACCTTGCAACATGCATCAGACTAAATACTTCATCAAACCTTAGTCACGTGTCAGTGGAGCTATGTCCTCTGGCTGTCAGGACGGCTGCAACCTGGAGTAAGGTGACCGGATTTCTGCGCTCTAGTCTGGGGACATTTTTAGCTCATAGATAAAAATAAATACAAATACATACATTACATGAAAATTAAAGTAGGAAATGGGGACAAGGATGTTTTCATCTATTTTCACATTCATATTAAAACATCAAGTGTGAAATCCAGGAATATGCCTCTTCCTTTTGCTAAGATTAATAATATGAATCAATCAATAGTGTTAATTAGTGCCATCTGGTCATTCAGTCTTCTCTTTCTTTTTCCCTTCTGAACAACATAACATTGTGTTCAGGGACAGGCCAGTTTGCATTAATACAGAGTGGGAATTTCCCTTTTTCCATTCCATGCTAACATTATCCATCATGCTAACATTATCATCATGCTAACATCATCCATCCTGCTAACATTATCCATCATGCTCACATCATTCATCATGCTAACATCATCCATCATGCTAACATTATCCATCATGCTAACATCATCCATCCTGCTAACATTATCCATCATGCTAACATCATTCATCATGCTCACATCATTCATCATGCTAACATCATCCATCCTGCTAACATTATTCATCATGCTAACATTATCCATCATGCTAACATCATCCATCCTGCTAACATTATCCATCATGCTCACATCATTCATCATGCTAACATCATCCATCCTGCTAACATTATCCATCATGCTAACATCATCCATCCTGCTAACATTATCCATCATGCTCACATCATTCATCATGCTAACATCATCCATCCTGCTAACATTATTCATTATGCTAACATTATTCATCATGCTAACATTATCCATCATGCTAACATTATCCATCATGCTCACATCATTCATCATGCTAACATCATTCATCATGCTAACATCAGTCATCATGCTAACATTATCCATCATGCTAACATCATCCATCCTGCTAACATTATCCATCATGCTAACATCATCCATCCTGCTAACATTATCCATCATGCTAACATTATCCATCATGCTAACATCATCCATCCTGCTAACATTATCCATCATGCTAACATCATCCATCCTGCTAACATTATCCATCATGCTCACATCATTCATCATGCTAACATCATCCATCCTGCTAACATTATCCATTATGCTAACATCATCCATCCTGCTAACATTATCCATCATGCTAACATTATCCATCATGCTAACATCATCCATCCTGCTAACATTATCCATCATGCTAACATCATCCATCCTGCTAACATTATCCATCATGCTCACATCATTCATCATGCTAACATCATCCATCCTGCTAACATTATTCATTATGCTAACATTATTCATCATGCTAACATTATCCATCATGCTAACATTATCCATCATGCTCACATCATTCATCATGCTAACATCATTCATCATGCTAACATCAGTCATCATGCTAACATCAGTCATCATACTAACATCATCCATCCTGCTAACATTATTCATCATGTTAACATTATCCATCATGCTCACATCATTCAACATACTAACATTATTCATCATGCTAACATCAGTCATCATGCTAACATCATCCATAATGCTAACATTATTCATTTATTATCCATCATGCTCACATCATTCATCATGCTAACATCAGTCATCATGCTAAAATCATTCATCATGCTAACATCATTCATCATGCTAACATCAGTCATCATGCTAAAATCATTCATCAAGCTAACATCATTCATCATGCTAACATCAGTCATCATGCTAACATCATTCATCATGCTAAAATCATTCATCATGCTAACATCATTCATCATGCTAACATCAGTCATCATGCTAAAATCATTCATCAAGCTAACATCATTCATCAAGCTAACATCAGTCATCATGCTAAAATCATTCATCATGCTAACATCATTCATCATGCTAACATCAGTCATCATGCTAAAATCATTCATCAAGCTAACATCATTCATCATGCTAACATCAGTCATCATGCTCACATCATTCATCATGCTAACATCAGTCATCATGCTAAAATCATTCATCATGCTAACATTATTCATCATGCTAACATCAGTCATCATGCTCACATCAGTCATCATGCTCACATCATTCATCATGCTAACACCAGTCATCATGCTAACATTATTCATCATGCTAACATTATCCGTCATGCTAACATTATCCATCATGCTAACATCATTCATCATGGTAACATCAGTCATCATGCTAAAATCATTCATCATGCTAACATCATTCATCATGCTAACATCAGTCATCATGCTCACATCATTCATCATGCTAACACCAGTCATCATGCTAACATTATTCATCATGCTAACATTATCCATCATGCTAACATCATTCATCATGGTAACATCAGTCATCATGCTAACATCATTCATCATGCTAACATCAGTCATCATGCTCACATCATTCATCATGCTAACACCAGTCATCATGCTAACATTATTCATCATGCTAACATTATTCATCATGCTAACATTATCCATCATGCTAACATCATTCATCATGCTAACATCATTCATCATGCTAACATCAGTCATCATGCTAACATCATTCATCATGCTAACACCAGTAATCCTGCTAACATTATTCATCATGGTAACAGTATTCACAATGCTGACATCATTCATGATTCTGAAATCATTCATGATGGTAACATTATTCACGGTGCTGACATCATTCATGATTCCGACATCGTTCTTGATGCTAACATTATTCACGATGCTGACATCATTTATGATTCTGACATCATTCATGATTCCGACATCATTCATGATGCTAACATTATTCACGATGCCGACATCATTCATGATGCTGACATCATTCATGATGCTGACATCATTCATGATGCTAACAGTATTCACGATGCTGACATCATTTATGATTCTGACATCATTCATGATTCTGACATCATTCATGATGGTAACATCATTCATGATTCTGACATCGTTCATGATGCTGATATCATTCATGATTCTGACATCGTTAATGATGCTGATATCATTCATGATTCTGACATCGTTCATGATGCTGATATCATTCATGATTCTGACATCGTTCATGATGCTGATATTATTCATGATTCTGACATCATTCATGATTCTGACATCATTCATGATGGTAACATCATTCATGATTCTGACATCATTCATGATTCTGACATCATTCATGATGCTGACATCATTCATGATGCTAACAGTATTCACGATGCTGAGATCATTTATGATTCTGACATCATTCATGATGCTAACATTATTCACGATGCTGACATCATTTATGATTCTGACATCATTCATGATTCCGACATCATTCATGATGCTAACATTATTCACGATGCTGACATCATTTATGATTCTGACATCATTCATGATGCTGACATCATTCATGATGCTAACAGTATTCACGATGCTGACATCATTTATGATTCTGACATCATTCATGATTCTGACATCATTCATGATGGTAACATCATTCATGATTCTGACATCGTTCATGATGCTGATATCATTCATGATTCTGACATCGTTAATGATGCTGATATCATTCATGATTCTGACATCGTTCATGATGCTGATATCATTCATGATTCTGACATCGTTAATGATGCTGATATCATTCATGATTCTGACATCGTTCATGATGCTGATATCATTCATGATTCTGACATTGTTCATGATGCTGATATCATTCATGATTCTGACATCGTTCATGATGCTGATATCATTCATGATTCTGACATCGTTCATGATGCTGATATCATTCATGATTCTGACATCATTCATGATGGTAACATCATTCATGATTCTGACATCGTTCATGATGCTGATATCATTCATGATTCTGACATCGTTCATGATGCTGATATCATTCATGATTCTGACATCATTCATGATGGTAACATCATTCATGATTCTGACATCATTCATGATTCTGACAGTATTCACGATGCTGAGATCATTTATGATTCTGACATCATTCATGATGCTGACATCATTCATGATGCTAACAGTATTCACGATGCTGACATCATTTATGATTCTGACATCATTCATGATGCTAACAATATTGACGATGCTGACATCAGTTATGATTCTGACATCATTCATGATTCTGACATCATTCATGATGGTAACATCATTCATGATTCTGACATCGTTCATGATGCTGATATCATTCATGATTCTGACATCATTCATGATGGTAACATCATTCATGATTCTGACATCGTTCATGATGCTGACATCATTCATGATTCTGACATCGTTCATGATGCTGACATCATTCATGATGCTAACAGTATTCACGATGTTGACATCATTTATGATTCTGACATCATTCATGATTCTGACATCATTCATGAAGGTAACATCATTCAAGATTCTGACATCGTTCATGATGCTGATATCATTCATGATTCTGACATCATTCATGATTCTGACATCATTCATGATTCTGACATCATTCATAATGGTAACATCTAGGGTTGTCACGATACTAAACTTTTCAACTCGATACCGATACTAAATAAAATGTTCGATACTCGATACCCTTTTCGATACCACAACAATAAAAACAAAGACTCTAAAATTCAACAGAAATATTTTCATTACTAAAAAAATACAAGAAATAAATAAAAAAACAATAAGAATAATATTTTGAGGTTGTATGCTGTGCACAATATTAAGCAAGCTTGATAAAAAACTTACAAAATTAAAATTAAGTGTTTCTTCGTTGTCAATGTTTTGCAGACATAACAATGACACTGGCCAAACCAGTTAAACAAAAATAATTCTCAGCAGCTGCACCTGTTACAAAAAAAGTCTGAAACTGAAAAATGCACAGAATTATTCAATCACACAGTGTTCAGAAAGTGCATTTTCCACTATTCTGCACTTTAAATGGCTGTGTCGATACTTTTGAAAATGAGTATTGTATCCGGATACAACGTTTCAGTATCGATACTTTTTTGAGTATCGATACTTTTGACAACCCTAGTAACATCATTCTAACCTGACAACAGCCAGATGCATGTCTCGCTCCGCCTAGCTCCACTCACATACATCTGGGAACCCGCCATAGGAATTGCCTTCACTGAAGGCTGGGCCTTATCAAAACTCCTTTCATATGATTGGATAAGCCACTTGTCTGTCATCTTTATCGACGTGCTATTTCAACCACTCACACCGAAGCTAACCCGTGACGCTGTGAGAGGAGCCTTCAAAGCCGTTCTCTGATGTTCTTTTAATGAAATAATATCAGATAGATTGGACAACACAGAGGAAATAGCAGCATCAATGCTAACGCTTGCTGCCTCGATGCGAGCCGCCATTGTTGTTGGAATCTCACGCTCGCTTCTCCACTACGTCACATCCAGGAAACACCCGCCCTGCGTCCTGATTGGCCAGACCATAAATTTGGTTGGGGAAATCACTTTCAATGAGCGATGTCCCAGATGTATGAGTGGAGCTAGGCGGAGCGAGACATGCATCTGGCTGTTGTCAGGTTAACATCATTCATGATTCTGACATCATTCATGATTCTGACATCGTTCATGATGCTGATATTCATGATTCTGACATCATTCATGTATTTTGTCTTATTTTTATGTTTGCTGTGTTTTCTGTATTTGCCGTGCATTTATGTATTTGGAGAGTTTTTCACTGCAAAGCTTTGTCATATTATTTCTTCTTATGAAGCAAAGCTTTAACATGGCCTTTAAAACAAATGCATAAAACTAACACTACTGAACTAATCAGCTGCTCCTCTGTCTGTGTTCTTTGCCGGTGTTTAGATGTTCGTAGTAGAGAGCGCATCAGGAGAGCGTTGCTGCCTGAACGAGTTCTCTGTGACTGGATCTACCTATGCCCCTGAGGGGGAGGTGTGAGTGTATTAACCTTGAGCTCTTATATTAACCTGGGGATGTCTGTGTGCGCTGAGTCATTGTTTAACAAATGGTTGCTCTTTGTCACTGCTTTGCCTTTTCTTCTGATATCTGATTTTCATCTCTGCAGTTACAAGGATGGTTTAGTGGTGAAATGTGGTCAGTACGATGGCCTGGTGGAGATGGCCTCCATCTGTGCTCTATGCAATGACTCATCACTAGACTACAATGAGGTAACCACTGCTAACATCGCCATGGCGACTGCTCCTTCACTGATGACTAAACCTGCATCATGAAGTCAGTATTGACCAGCTCGGATGCATCCATCTTTCTCTGTTCCTCCAGACGAAGGGCGTTTACGAGAAGGTTGGCGAAGCGACAGAGACTGCCCTCTGCTGCCTGGTGGAGAAAATGAACGTGTTTGATATGGATCTGCAGGGATTGAGCTGTGCTGAGAGAGCTACAGCCTGTTGCTCTGTAAGCTTTGTCCATCCTTCTCTGTTTTATGCTATCAGCTCTGGATATTAACACATGAAGAAATTTTTTTTTTATGTTAAATGTATAAACAAAGCATAGAATCTGGGCATGATAGACAGATCGACCCAGTTGATCCATATCAACTGGGTTATAAAGTTTGTCTTTGTTATGTCAGAAAAACATAGTTAGGCATTTGTCTCAATTAGGCTGCACTGGTTTTTAAAACAGAGACAACAACTTACAAAAATCATTATCATCATCATCATCATTATCAGCATCACCATCATCATCACCATCATCATCTTTCTTCAGTGATAAACTTTGTTGGTCTCTGATAATGAAGTAAAGCAAGTGAAAGTCTCATTCACCAGTGAAAGCAAACTTTAAATTCCTAATACTTTGTTCAAATCATAAAGGGCCTACTAGGTATTTAATGTATAATGTGTTTGGTGCGTGCTTAAGGAAAGAGTTTACCGGGTTCTCTAATAGACAAAACAAGTTTTTACTTGTTTAATGCAAAGATCAATAACTCATTCCTCTCTAAAGCAAACCCCCGCTGGGGGAGGAAGGTCACAGTGTTGTTTTCTCTGCTCAGATATGGTCAGAGTATCTTTTGGTCGTTTAATTTTCCTTTTACAAAAGGATATCAAAAAGCAAGTAGCTGTTTCAATTTTCTTTTAGCATATAAAAGTTAAAGGATTTCTCTCTTTTTCTCCTGTTTAAAAGGAAAGAGCGAAAAGTCAGAAAAGATTTTGAGTGAAAATGAAAAGTGAAATTCGTGTTAAACAGCAAAAAGACCTTCTTTCTTTTTACGCGTTGACAACAGACCTTTGTCGTTGGTCAGTGAACCTCCTGACTCAGGCAGCTGTCAGTGAGTCTCTACAGTCATTCCTCTAACCACTGCCTCACCTTTGGGCTGTATCCTCCACCCTCTGCTCTACACTACACTCCTGCACATTGGCTCTGCTAAACAAATAAGTAGGTGGAGGAATAGGAAAATGGTCATGGACTGCAGGAGAGTAGATCCCACTCCCACCTCCTGTTTGAAGGAGAAGCTGCCAAGACGGTCCACAGCATGAAGTACCTGAACAGTCAGCATTGCCTACCAACACGAAGACTCTCTAAGGAGGATAAAGCAGACTGTTCCCCACAGTCCTCACAGCATTCTACAGTGTGTGCTGGAGACAATCCCTCGCCTCCTCCATCACCTCCTGGTATGTAAACAGTTGGACAGGAAGGCCGCGCAGAGGGTGGCGGCAATAGCACAGAAGAAACCTTCTGCAGCCTGTTGTCCATGGAGGACATGCAGAGTAGCAGGAGAGCGGCCCACTTTCTGGGGTCACTTTCAGCCATTCTGCACAAGGACGGGTCCGAGGCTCTTCAGCATCAGGGACAAAACTAAAAGACTGGATCACCATACCTGCAATCCCTTACTGCTGTTAAAAAAGGTTAGAAAACAATCCACTGGACTTTGTTTGAAGTTTGAAGACGTTTCACTTCCCGTCTAGGAAGTTTTTTCAATTTAAATGCCCACCTTTCAGAGACATAGACAGGTATGGGGCATTGCAGGCTAACAAAGAAGCCAAACGATCCCCATTCCAAAGGGGTGGACCCGTTTGTCTGTCTCAATTTTAATGTTTTCTAAACCAAAACCAGGCTTTGTTGGGCTGCTGGATAAAACCTGGAACTCAACGCTATTCCTGACATTTTGAATAGAAAAAGCTCCCTGGACTGGAAGAGAAACGTCTTCAAACTCAGAAACAAAGTCCAGTGGATTCTTTTCTAATATTTTTGGAATGACTGAGAATATTCACTATCACTACTGCTGGTGTTTGTATTATTATATCTATTTATCCTTTTAACTTTTTAATCTATTTTAATGCACTTTGATGTTCTTCATGCTTTAATTGAGGAGTAGCATCAGCAGCTCAGGTCTCTGCCATTTACAAACACTTTGTACCACAGGAATATAAAAATATGTGGTGTCGGAATTTTAATCTGTTTTATAAGTATTAGGGCCAGGCTAGAGATTTTTTTTTTCTATTTCGAGAATAAAGTCGTAACATTACTGTCATGATGCGATGGTTTTACTAGCCCAAATGCAGACTCACAGACACAGAGGGAGGATTAAAGTCCAGTATTTAATTGGAACCAGTTGAAAGACTGACAGGTTGCAAATTCAGACAGGCATGGTGGCACAGGTAAAACACAACGATCCAGCTCAGAGGGGAGGTCACACTCAGCTTATATAGGAAAGGCTTCCTTAATCAGCAAATAGACAACAGCTGTCCATGCTGAGCCAAAGCTCCCCAGGCTGGATCCACGGCGCCCTCTGGTGGGCAAAGCCCCGGATCCTGACAGTACCCCCCCCTCAAGGGCGGATTCCAGACGCCCCAAAGAAAAAAAAAAAACAACTCGCCCATGGAGGGCGAAGGGCGAACCAGGGATGCCAGGAAGAGTCTCAGGTGGCCGGCCATGAAACCGGCAGCAGAGCAGAGTCTCAGAAGCTGCAGGAGCCTTGGAGGAGGACTTCACCTCCGCTTCAGCAGGAAGCACCGGGAGAAACTCTGTCTCCGCTTCAGCAAGAAGCCCCGGGAAGGACGCCGTCTCCGCTCCCGCTGCTCTGCAACAGGTCCGCCCACTACGGCTCCACATCCAGAGCAGTGGAAGCCGCCGACTGCGGCTCCACCTCAGGAACAGAGGGATCCACCGATTGTGGCTCCACCTCCGGAGTCTCTGGAAGGCGCAGAGCAGGCTCAGGGGTCTCCTAGACGGCACAGAGCGGGCTCTCCAGGAGCGCGTAGAAGGAGTCTGCTGGGCTAGTCTGTTGGCTGGATCGTTCTGTCATGATGCGATGGTTTTACTAGCCCAAATGCAGACTCACAGACACAGAGGGAGGATTAAAGTCCAGTATTTAATTGGAACCAGTTGACAGACTGACAGGTTGCAAATTCAGACAGGCATGGTGGCACAGGTAAAACACAACGATCCAGCTCAGAGGGGAGCTCACACTCAGCTTATATAGGAAAGGCTTCCTTAATCAGCAAATAGACAACAGCTGTCCATGCTGAGTCAAAGCTCCCCAGGCTGGATCCACGGCGCCCTCTGGTGGGCAAAGCCCCGGATCCTGACAATTACGAGAATAAAGCCGTAACATTACGAGAATAAAGCCGTAATATTTCGAGAATAAAGCCGTAATATTTCGAGAACAAAGTCGTAACATTACAAGAATAAAGTCGTGACATTACGAGAATAAGGTTGTGACATTACGAGAATAAAGTCATGACATTATGAGAATTAAGTTGTGACATTACGAGAATAAAGTCATGACATTATGAGAATTAAGTTGTGACATTACTAGAACAAAGTCGTAATATTACGAGAATAAAGCCGTAACATTATGTGAATAAAGCCGTAATATTACGAGAATAAATTCCTAACATTACGACAATAAAGTTGTGACATTACAAGAATAAAGTCATGACATTATGACAATGAAGTTGTGACATTACTAGAACAAAGTCGTAATATAACGAGAATAAAGTCCTAACATTACGTGAACAAAGTCGTAATATTACGAGAATAAAGCCATAACATTACGAGAATAAAGTCCTAACATTACGAGAATAAAGTTGTAATATTACGAGAATAAAGTCGGAATATTACGAGAACAAAATCATCAACAACCTGTTTCAGAAAGAAAGCTTGGAGCTCTGCCCAACAGATGACTGCCGACCAGCTCCATCAATCAGCAACCTGATTTCACTCTGAAATTCTGCCCAGTTTAATGCTGGGAATGCTGGAAAGACAGTGATTCCTGTAGGAGTTGTCATAAAATAAAACTTATCATAATTTTACGACTTTATTCTCATATTTTTACGACTTTATTCTTGAAAAGCATAACCTATTTTATTTATTGTTTTCATTTGTTTCACGTTCGTCCTTTCAGATGATTAAACAGCTGATGAAGAAGGAGCTGACTCTAGAGTTTTCCAGAGACAGGAAGTCCATGTCTGTGTTCTGCTTCCCCAATAAACTGTCCCCGTCTGCCTCTGGGGCTAAGATGTTCGTGAAGGTCAGTTCCACCTCATGTCTGTTCATCTGCTGCCTCCAAACAGACCTCGTTGGTCTTCATGGGTCTTGCTGTGTCTCGTTCCCCCAGGGGGCTCCAGAGAGCCTGTTGGAACGCTGCAGTCACATCCGGGTCAGCGGTTCTGGCCGTGTACCTATGAGCCCGGCTGTTCGAGAGCAGCTCCAGTCTACCATACGAGAGTGGGGCTCAGGACGAGACATGCTGCGGTGCCTTGCCATGGCAACCAGGGACACCCCACCTGATATCCATTCCCTCAACCTGGAGAACTCAGCAGGCTTTGTGGACTACGAGGTGCTGATGATAGTCTAGGCTGAGCTCAGGGTCAGGTTCTGATGGACCGATTAGTTTCTAACACATTAATCCTACTTATTAACAGCATACAGCGAAATAAATCAGAACCCGGCCTCCTTCTCTTCTTTCATCTTTGCTTCTGTCTGCTTCTCAGTCGGATCTGACCTTTGTTGGCTGTGTGGGGATGCTGGACCCCCCCAGGAAAGAGGTCCTGGGAGCAGTTCAGATGTGTCGGCGTGCTGGCATACGGGTCATCATGATCACAGGTTTGTGTGGCATTGATCTCCCTATGAGTGGATAAAGGCTGATCTAACCCTAAACACAGAGGCCAGTTTAAACGATGGAAACCAGACCAACCAACAGAGACCTCAGCCTCCATTACTGACACCCCTGATGCTCCCTACTCATGCAATGATTGGTCAATGTTTGGTCTTTAGGATCAACAGTATTTTAAACCAAAGTAACTGGATGCAGTAGGTCTAACAGAAGACTATACCCAACAAAGCCATTGTGTTCTTGGACATTAGATTGTCTTTCCAGTTCATTTGCAGCCTTTCTCCTCCTCAGTTCTACAGAAGAACAAACAAACAAGTTTTGGATGGAAAATAAATATATAATAAATAATTATTAGAAATGATTAGATTCTGAAACAGTTTGGAGCTGAAGGCATCATTAGTGGAGCCGTATTAGTCAGGAGACCAGCGACTAAGCAGTGAAAACATGAACCACGACAGGATGGGTCTGAAATGCTCACATTCAGGGGCTCATTTTTGTTTCTATGGGATGGAAGTCGCTGTGTCCTCCATATGTAGAATAGAAATATAAAATAGAATTCTACTTTATTTTCGTTACACTGTCACTAGTATGAAATTCACATCTGCACCTAACCCTTGGGGAGCAGTGGGCTGCCATTGTGCAGCGCCCAGGGAGCAGTGTGGGGTTAAGGGTCTTGCTCAGGGACCCAGAGTGGCAGTCTGGGGGAGCCTCTGGGATCCAAGCTCTACGCCCTAACCACTCCCTTAATATGTCTGCAATAAGTTTAGGTTACTAGACAGAGCAACCGTCAGAGACAACACGCAGGTCTGGAAACTCTGGAGGACATTACAAAAATAAAACGGGGAAACATCTAAGATCTGCAGTCAAAGGCTGTCTAGGGTGAACTCTGGACCGCCTGCAGGAGTAAGGATCCAATTAGGACTGAAACAATTCATCTGATGAATCGATTAAGGAAATAATCTTCAACTAATTTAGTAATTTATTCATTGTTAACGGAAGTATTAGAGACTCTAAAATGTGTCTGTAGCTGACAGAGCGACCCACTTAGAGCAGGAGTTATACCAAGAATGTAAAAAACATATAAAAATTTTGCTTTTTAGATAAAAATAAAAACTCATCAGTCAATCTGCTCTACCCAGAACTTCACAAGTGGAAAAGTTTGAGTTTCACCTGGTTTAATTTCATAAAACTTCTCCGGCTGTTGGAGTTTTAATCAGTTAATCAAAACGAATTGATCGATTAATCGATTTGCAAAATCAGCCCAGGATCCAATGATCATGATGTGTGTTTGACACAAAAGCAACATTTACATCCGCAGGTCGATGGCAGCAGCATCCTGTGGGCTTTTCAGCTCTGACTCCTGGAGACCTCTTACAATTTATTCTGAGCCGATAATCAAACGATCAGTTTATGTAAAATAAAATATAAAAGAAAAAAAAAATAGAATTCAGCCTCTCAGCAGTGTGAAGAACAGACGCAGGTTTCTAAGAACCAGAAACTATCATCTCCTCTCCCTCCTCCATCCAGGGGACAACAAGGGGACGGCCCTGTCCATCTGCAGGAGAGTGGGCATCATCACGGAGCAGGAGGAGGAGCGCGAGGTCGGGGGGGCGATTGGGGGGCTGACAGGCAGGGAGTTTGATGAGTTGCCCCCTCATCTGCAGCGCCAGGCCTGCCGGAGCGTTCGCTGCTTTGCCCGCGTGGAACCGGCCCACAAAAGTCGCATCGTGGAGTATCTGCAGAGCCTGAGTGACATCACAGCCATGGTGAGAGCGTCTTGTTCCACTGCAGAAAAGATGGCCTATCAGAAATGCAGTTTAATCCATAAACTGGTTTAAACGGATAATGATGCTGATTCTGTCTCCTCCACCATCGTCACTGTTTCTCTGGCTCCTCCTCTTCCATGGTCCCAGACAGGCGATGGCGTCAACGATGCTCCCGCCCTGAAGAAGGCAGAGATCGGCATCGCCATGGGCAGCGGCACGGCTGTCGCCAAGTCAGCCTCAGAGATGATCCTGGCAGATGACAACTTCTCCACCATTGTGGCTGCTGTGGAGGAGGGCAGAGCCATCTACAACAACATGAAGCAGTTCATCCGATACCTCATCTCGTCCAACATCGGGGAGGTGGTCTGGTTAGTGGGACGGATTTCTGTGCCAATAAACCAAAGACTGAACCGCGGTGTGTCAGGTGAAAACCTGCTGTCCTCTTGTTGATCCCTCAGCATTTTCCTGACTGCTGCCCTGGGCATGCCAGAAGCTCTGATCCCGGTCCAGCTGCTGTGGGTCAACCTGGTCACTGACGGTTTCCCAGCAACCGCTCTGGGCTTCAACCCTCCAGACTTGGACATCATGTCTCGTCCTCCGCGGTCTCCCAAGGAGCCGCTGATCTCCAGCTGGCTGTTCTGCCGCTACCTCATCATCGGGTGTAAGTCAGCGGCCTGGACCTCGGCTGTCTCTAGATTAGATGGTGATGAGCAGCGTGTTTGTTCTTTGGTGGGTAGGACCATCTCCTAACTCTCTGTTTTCATGCAGGTTATGTTGGAGCAGCCACCGTGGGAGCTGCTGCCTGGTGGTTCATGGCTGCCCATGACGGGCCAAAGCTTTCCTTCTATCAGCTGGTAAACCGCCCAGTTAAACTCCAGATAAACATCCCAATTCAATTCAGTTTATTTCTATAGCGCCAATTCACAACATGTCATCCCGAGGCACTTTACAGTTCACCAGATCATACAGTATGATTGTTTCAAAGTTTTCATTGACTCATTGACTCTTCAGCAATCCCTCACACTAAGCATGCTTGTAGCGACAGTGGAGAGGAAAAACTCCCTTTGAACAGGAAGAAACCTCCAGCAGAACCAGGCTCAGTGTGAGCGGCCATCTGCTGAGGCCGACTGGGGTTCAAGGAGACAGAAGCAGACATAGAAAAAGAAGCATAGATACAAAAGGCAACTGTCTGTCACGATTTATTTAAGGATCTGACCCAAAATGCAGTAAACCACTCAGAGAGCAAAGTTTGAACAGGGTTATTGATAAAACCAGCAGGGGTTGGATTCAGGAAACTGTGTACTCAGAGGGCTGGTGAACTGGAACTGAAAGGGAGGAGGGAAGTACACAGAGGTGAGTTCAGGAACCGTGGGAATCTTGAAAGCAGTGGGGAAAATGCTAGTGAGGGACTCACGTTAGGGGGGGGGGTTATTCTCTCACTAGGATCCAGTCTGTGTGGGTTGATCAGAGAAGAGGGAACATGTTGAAGAGTGGACAGGTAGACATTCTTTGGACCGGGAGGAGCACTGGAGCGGACTGTCACTTGGATTTCCATGAGGGACTTGAACAGCACATGTGGAGGTTTCTCCCCTGCTCAGTGTGAACTTGGTAAACAATCCTTCCAGGGGAAGAAGGCCAAACATCCAGTACGCAGGAGGACTTCCTGCCAAAGGCAAAGACAAAAAAAAACAAGGTTAGACTCAGAGAGACAAAGACTCAGGTTAGACTCTGCTAATCTAAGCATGGCTAGAGTACCCAAAACTGTGTTTGCCAGTTTTGGGTACTCTAGCGTCGAGGTAGTGACAGTCCACTGCTTAAGTGCTCCTCCAGATAATGATCCAAAGAGCCGCAGGTGTGCAGAGAGGACCAACATTGACAGGGCGCCACCTGGTGGTGGAGGAAGAGACAGACACAAAACAGACTACACAAACTGGATTCCTGAAACTGTCAACCAGCTCCACAGGCGGCCCCGTCCAGGAAACACACAGCCAGGCAGACGAGCTCCGAGCCAGCTCCCATGCCAGAGGATGAAGAGAGCACATGCAGTTAGTCACAGGAGAAAAGAGATAGAATGAAGCTGAATGATGAAATAGGTATAGGGTCCTATAGAGATAGCTCAGGATAACCTGAGCCACTCTAACTATAAGCTTTATTAAAAAGGAAAGTTTTAAGCCTAGCCTTAAAAGTAGACAGGGTGTCTGCCTCACGGACTAAAACTGGTAGTTGGTTCCACAGGAGAGGAGCCTGATAACTAAAAGATCTGCCTCCCATTCTACTTTTAGAAATTCTAGGAACCAATAGTAAACCTGCTGATTGAGAGCGAAGTGCTCTGTTAGGAACATAAGGAACAATCAGATCTCTGATATCAGATGGAGCTTGGCCATTTAAGGCTTTATATGTGAGAAGGAGGATTTTAAATTCTATTCTGGATTTAACAGGAAGCCAATGAAGAGAAGTTCTCTCTGCTGTCACTGGTTCAGCTTTGAAGAACCTTTCTGAGCAGAGCGCTGCGGTTGGTGTTCAGGTTACCTCAGTGGAAATGCTGCACTGGGTGTTTGAGCATAAAGTCCAAATCTGGGAGCAGAGGAGGATGATGTGTTTATTCAACAAGGGCAGTTTGATCTGCTGAAGCTGCCATGAAACGGGCTCATCATCTGTCAGTATGTAGTAAACCCATGACAGGGAAGGAGGAAGACCAAGAACCTTCACTGTTAGCGTGAAAATCCCGACAGAAGAAAACCAGAATCCTAAACCTAAATCATAAGATCGCTTTCCTCTAAAAGTCTACTAGTTAATGACTTGATTTGTGATAATCACATTGACTTGTTTTGCCTTACAGAAACCTGGCTGCAGCAAGAGGATTATGTGAGCATAAATGAGGCAACTCCTTCAAGCTATTTAAATTTTCACATCCCCAGAAGTTCTGGGCGAGGAGGAGGAGTAGCAACAATCTTCCAGTCTGACTTACTGATTACTCCCAAAACAGTTAATACCTACAACTCTTTTGAACATTTAACCCTTAATTTCCCTGATCCAAATTTCAAGGCAAGAAAACCTCTTCTTTTTGTAACTTTGTATCGTCCACCAGGTCCTTACTCTGAATTTTTAGATGAGTTTTCAGAGTTCCTTTCTGATTTGGTATTAAATACTGACAGGGTCATCATAGTGGGAGATTTTAACATCCATGCTGACATTGAAGGCGATAGCTTAAGAGCAGCCTTTAATGCTATCTTAGACACTATTGGCTTTGTTCAAAATGTGAATAGTCCCACGCATTCTCATCTTCATACTTTGGATCTTGTGCTGACATACGGCATAGAATGTGAAGAAATAACAGTATTTCCTCACAACCCTGTCCTCTCTGACCACTTTCTAATAACCTTCAGGATTACTTTAACAGAGTTCTCCTCCCCCAAAAGAAGGTTCAATTTTAGTAGATCTTTATCAGATAGTGCAGTTATAAATTTTAAAGAATCTGCTTCACTTTCTCTCTCCTCTGTGTCACTGAGCAGTGCTGCAGAGTGCAAAAGTTTAGCTTATTCCCCTTCACAGGTTGATGATTTTGTTGATGGGGTTGCTAGTTCTCTGCGTATTGCCTTAGACAACGCAGCTCCTTTGAAAATGAAAACCGTTAAAAATAGAAAGCTTGCTCCTTGGTTTAATGCAGAGCTGCGTACTTTGAAGCAAAATGCTAGGAAACTGGAGAGAAAATATCGCTCCACAGGCCTGCGAGAGTCCTTCCTAGTCTGGAAAAATGGTTTACTGCTGTATAAGAGGACCCTTTGTAAAGCAAGAGCAGCATACTTCTCCTCATTAATAGAGGAGAATAAGAATAATCCTAGATTTCTTTTTAATACAGTTGCCAAACTCACCCAGAGCCATAGCTCTGTTGAACCGTCCATTCCACCTGCTCTTAGCAGCAATGACTTTATGGGATTCTTTATAAATAAGATTGATCTTATTAAAAATAAGATCATAAGCACTCCTCTATCCGCGATTGTACCTGAGGTAGTCATGGAATCTGAACTGGGTTTAGACTGCTTTGATCCAGTTGAACTCTCTGAATTAGCAAAATTATTGTCTTCATCTAAGCCTTCAACTTGTATGTTAGATCCAGTTCCAACCAGGTTATTTAAGGAGGTATTCCCTTTGATCTCCTCCTCCATTTTAGATGTGATTAATCTATCTCTGTTACAGGGATATGTACCTAAAGCTTTTAAGGTTGCTGTAATTAAACCTCTGCTTAAGAAACCGTCTCTTGACCCAGATGACTTGGTCAATTATAGACCTATATCCAATCTTCCTTTCTTATCCAAAATTCTTGAGAAAGTAGTTGCCAAACAAGTTTGCGATCACTTCCACCATAATGAACTTTTTGAAGAGTTTCAGTCTGGCTTTAGAGCTCATCATAGCACTGAAACAGCTCTGGTGAAAGTCACTAATGATATTCTCATGGCCTCAGATAATGGACTTGTATCTGTGCTCGTCCTGTTGGATCTTAGTGCTGCATTTGATACAGTTGACCATAATATTCTTTTAGAAAGACTTGAATATTTTGTTGGAATTAAAGGAACAGCACTAGACTGGTTTAAATCTTATCTATCTGATCGAATTCAGTTTGTTCATGTTAATGATAGATCTTCAACACGCTCAAAGGTTACCTGTGGAGTACCACAGGGATCAGTGCTAGGACCAATTCTCTTTACTTTATACATGCTCCCAATTGGTAGAATTATTAGACAGCATGGGATTAATTTCCACTGTTATGCTGATGATACCCAGCTATATCTGTCTATAAATCCAGATGAAGCTAACCCATTACATAGATTACAGGCATGTCTTGAAGACATAAAAACCTGGATGACTCTTAACTTTCTGCTTCTGAATGCAGACAAAACAGAAGTTATAGTCTTTGGACCAGAGTCTCTGAAAAAGAAACTGATTAGCCAGTCACTTCATTTGGATGGGATTAAACTGATTTCAGATAATAAAGTAAAAAATCTTGGTGTTGTTTTTGATCAGGACCTGTCATTTAAATCCCACATCAAAGAGGTTTCTAGAATTTCCTTCTTTCATCTGAGGAACATTGCAAAAATTAGAAATATCCTGTCCAGGGGTGATGCTGAGAAACTAGTCCATGCATTTGTTACTTCAAGGCTGGACTATTGTAATTCTTTACTATCAGGAAGTCCACAAACTGTAGTTAAAAGCCTTCAGCTGATCCAAAATGCTGCAGCCAGAGTTCTAATGAAAATGAAAAAGAGAGATCATATCTCGCCTATCCTGGCTTCTCTTCATTGGCTTCCTGTTAAATCAAGAATAGAATTTAAAATCCTCCTTCTCACATATAAAGCCTTAAATGGCCAAGCTCCATCTTATATCAGAGATCTGATTGTTCCTTATGTTCCTAACAGAGCACTTCGCTCTCAATCTGCAGGTTTACTAGTGGTTCCTAGAATTTCTAAAAGTAGAATGGGAGGCAGATCTTTTAGTTATCAGGCTCCTCTCCTGTGGAACCAACTACCAGTTTTAGTCCGTGAGGCAGACACCCTGTCTACTTTTAAGGCTAGGCTTAAAACTTTCCTTTTTGATAAAGCTTATAGTTAGAGATAGCTCAGGTTATCCTGAGCTATCTCTATAGTTATGCTGCTATAGGCTTAGACTTTTGGAGGACATAGGGACCCCCATTTCATCATTCTGCTTCATTCTCTCTCTGTTCTCCTATTCTGCAGAATCTGTTAGTTCAATCTCTAACCTTCTGCTCTCTCTGCTTTTCCTCAGAGTAGCTTTGCCTCGTCTGTTCCTGTTTGGCTGTGACGTCATCCTGGAAAGAAACATCAGCTGTGCTGCTTCTATCAACACCCTTGTTTATAGATGTTGGAGATCGGCCTGTTTTCCAGTGTGGTCCTGTTTCTCTGACCGTGACTGAGTGGATGTGCTTTCTTCGTCCTCTGGCATGGGAGCTGCCTTGGAGCTCGTCTGCCTGGCTGTGTGTTTCCTGGACGGGGCCGCCTTTTACAGCTGCTTTTTGTATCTCTGCTTCTGTCTCCTTGAACCCCAGTCGGCCTCGGCAGATGGCCGCTCACACTGAGCCTGGTTCTGCTGGAGGTTTCTTCCTGTTAAAAGGGAGTTTTTCCTCTCCACTGTCGCTACAAGCATGCTTAGTGTGGGGGATTGTATTTGAGTCAATGAGTCAATGCAATCAACTGGTTTTCCTTAGATAGAAAACTTTGTATCAATTTGATCTGGTTGAACTGTAAAGTGCCTTGAGATGACATGTGTTGT
Organism: Cyprinodon tularosa; assembly: GCF_016077235.1. Lineage (NCBI taxonomy): Eukaryota > Metazoa > Chordata > Actinopteri > Cyprinodontiformes > Cyprinodontidae > Cyprinodon > Cyprinodon tularosa. The sequence goes on from NW_024038218.1 coordinate 41,963, forward strand.
GAATTTGGCGCTATATAAATAAACTGAATTGAATTGAATTGAATTAAACAATTCAGTCCGCTGGATCCTCAGCAATGACTTCCTTCCAGACTCCCTGGACCCACAAAGCAGAAACAGTAGCTTCATTTACACTGACACAAGTAATCAGACTGAAGGCCCGATCAGATTAAAAAACTTTCATATAAACATGTCAGACTGACGATCGGCGTCACACCCGCTGGCATGTTAGACACTAGCACTATCAGCGTGAAGTTTTTCTGAAGATTTGGCTTAAATTATTTAATGATTGAACACTGGGTACATGTAAACACACGTGATGAACGGGTCATTTTATTCAGCGTCCACCTAAGCAGGGAGGTCTAGATCGGATCGGGAATATATTTTTTAAACAAATAGATAATTTCTTACTTTCTGTTTGTTTTATTGGAAACAGTCTTGCAGTTATTGGTCATAAGGGATTGAAGGTTGGTTCACCAGCAGAAGTTCTCCACAAAATCATTAAACAACATAACAAAGAAACATTTATTATTGATGAAAATATAAAGCATGTGATTAAAGTAAGTGAGCCCAGCTGTTGGTAGGGTGCTAACGTTAGCATGTGCTGTTCTTCACCCCTGTCCCACAGTCCCATTATCTCCAGTGCACTGAGGCCCACCTAGAGTTTGCAGGTGTGCAGTGCTCAGTCTTTGAGTCTCCGTATCCCATGACGATGGCTCTGTCTGTGCTGGTCACCATAGAAATGTGCAACGCCTTGAACAGGTAGGACGGTAGCAAAGCCCCAGTTTTAGCTGAACGGTTAACTGAAGGCATCTAGTTCCTTCAGGTTTTTATCTCAGCTGATCAGAACCATGTGTTCTCTGGTTCTGCAGTCTTTCAGAGAACCAGTCTCTGCTAAAGATGCCTCCGTGGTCAAACCCCTGGCTGGTGGGGGCCATCTTCCTCTCCATGTCTCTTCACTTCCTCATCCTGTATGTGGATCCTCTGCCGGTGAGAATCACACAAAGCTCTCCAGATGTTTTAGGAGAACAACAGCCAGCACGCTCTGTTTGTGTCCACAGGTGATTTTCCAGATCCGTCCTCTGTCCTGGACTCAGTGGGTGGTGGTCTTGAAGCTGTCGCTGCCCGTCATCCTGATGGATGAGGCTCTCAAGTTTCTGGCCCGGAACTACATAGAGCCAGGAAGCCAGGTGCTGATGGGATGAGATCCTTCTACCCAGGCTTTTCATCGCATGTCGTCTGATCTTTTTTAACCTGATTCCCCTTTCAGTCGCTAGAGGAGGAGGAGCTGCAGAGGACGTGGGCCAGCATGGGACTGGTGGCCTCCAGCGTGTCCAGGCTCCGTCAGGCGCTGAGGGGCCTGTCCTGGGCGTTCATCCTGATTTCTGCACCGCTGCTGATCTGGATCTTCAGCCTGGACTCCGACATCACCAACATCTTCTGGGAGTGAGATGGGAGGATGGGAGGTGGCCTCCTGACTCACAGGAGATCAAGAAGGGGGGGGGGGGGGGGGGGGGGGGGGGGGGGGGTTAGTCACATGGAACACAGAATAGTCAGTCCACACGTTTCCCTTAAGAATAAGAAGTGTTTTTCTTGTCCTGTGTTGCTGCTGCAGCCTTATAGTCTATAGAGAGGACATGGAGAGGCGGTCCTCAGGGGACATGCAGCCTGTTCTGGAAGCAGCTGAGTCTTTAAGGCTTCTCTGTGTCTGAAGGATCCAGACTGCAGCAGGTTTCTCTTCTTTTTAGATGTTGATGAGTCCCCATCATGTTCCCATGGCTGCGTTTCAGAACCTCCTCGTATTCTGGTGCTGAGTGGCATTGAAATGTTTGCCTATTGGCCTTCAGACTCAGAGAAGTCAAAGCTTTTTCACTGCAAAGATTGAAATCTAAGCAAGTCCATTTTTCTTAAAATAAGAGCATTTTCTTCTTGAATTAAGCAGTTAAGTGATACACTTTGCCAATGGAATATGACAATTCACATTAAAAAAACAAACAACTGCAGTCTCTTATTTCAAGTGCATTTTATCTAACGATCTTATTTTATAATTATTTTGAGAGTAAACACACTCATTAAGGGTAAAAACACTAAATTAAGCAATTGCTTGACTCATTTTTAGGTGTTTTTTTTGTAGTGTTGTTGAGGAAATTTAGGGAAACCCATGATGGTTTCAGTCATATGGAGGATTAAATGCTACACTGGAAAAAAGATTCATTTTTTCATAAAATAAGTCAATTTGTTCTTGAATTGAGGAGGTAAGTGAGACACTTTGCCAATGGAACAAGACTATTTATATTTAAATAAGAAAAAAACAATTTAATTCTCTTATTTCAAGTGCATGTTATCTAATTATCTTATTTTAATAGTAAAATTACTAATTCCATTGGCAAATGATCTTGTGTACCTACTTAAATTAAGGGTTATTAAAAAATGTTGACTTATTTCTAGATCATGTTTGCAGTGAATGAGGGTCAGAATATGACTTTACTTTATGCATCATGAAGCCCTGACTGAAAAGGCAGGCATCTGTCGGGTTGCAGCCTTTCTGGCTAAAGATAGATGCATGAAAATAAAGACAAGGAGAATAAAATCATCAAAGGGGAAGTAGATCTATAGGTTAAGACCATCGATGTCTTTGTGAAGTTTTAGCTTCACCCCTCCTGAAAGTTGATTTTATTAATTGTTGTTCTGATGTTCTTTGCAGCACTCTCTTTTTTATTGGTTTTATTGTATTCGAAGCAAAGGAGAGAAAACATCTAACTGTTTTAAGCAGAAAATAGGAATTTATCACTTTCCATTTTTACTCATATTAAATTGTATAAAAAAAAAAAACTTGCCATAGTTTGTTTCCACTGTTTCTCAGCTGGTTGATGTTTCGTGTTTTTTTATTTTAATTTGAACTTTCCATATTATGCTTGTCTGTTTGAAATAAAGATGAAACTGAAGACCATAAACGTTTCCTTTCCTTGACATTGTTGCTGATTTTGTTTAGATTTGGCTTTAATTGATTTGCTGGAGACCAGGGAGGTTAAAATGTTATTCTAAACTCTTCCTTCTGCTCTATCAACACCCATAATGGGCGTTTTCCAGGTTTTAAAATCTAAATAAAAATAAATAGGGTAACTGGTGGATTTTTTTGATAGATAAAGCTGAGGAGCATTAGCATAACAAAACACATTTAAAGTTCATGTTTATGTCTTATCACATTGCAGCTGATGAAAAGAGAAAAGGTCCAATCACTGAGCCCTGTGGCACCTCACAACTAACCGAAACACAATGAAGATTTAACATGCTTTCTGCCAGAGGAAAGACGTCCAACTTTGCTTAGAAAGGTTTGAATTCTCTGTAGCAACCAAGAGGACCCTCCCTCCTGGACAGGATTCCTTCATATCTTCACTTTAAAGGATCAAAGAAATCACAAATTCAATGTAAAGTAGCAGCCATTCAAAAAGGCCCTTCCTAGCTGAATGGCAGCCCACTTCCCTGGAACTCCTGGCAAAATCCCCTCCAACTCCCACACTGGAGTGACCCCCTCCTCCTGGGCGTGCACATTTTTTACTGACTCCACCCTTCTACTGAATTACAGGGTCTGCCCAGGAGATGACGCTTCTCTTTAGATCTTGCAATGATAACAGGAAGGAATCAACCCCCACCCCATAGAAGGGACCAAAATATCTGGCCTGTCCAGCCAGGCCAACAATTCCCTTTAATGACCCTCCTTTCAGAGACATAGACAGGTATGGGGCATTGCAGACTAACAAAGAAGCCAAACAGTTCCCATTTCAAAGGGGTGGACCCGTTCATCCATTTCAATTTGCATGTTTTCTATACAAAAACACATAGATGGCTTCCTTCACCTCCCTCTCAAACCATCTATTTTCTTTATCCAAAATATGAACATTCTGGTCCTCCAAACAATGTCCTTTGTCCATAAGGTGTAGACGTACAGCAGAGTCTTGTTCAGAGGAGGGGGCTCATCTGTGTTGGGCCATGCGTCTGTGGAGAGGTAGTTTGGTTTCTCCAATATAAAGATCAGAGGATTCCTCACTGCATTGAACTGAACTGCAGACACCACTCCGCCATATTTGGACTGGAGGTTTGGTCTTTAGGATGCACTACTCTCTGTCTAAGGGTCTGTTTGGTTTGAAATGTTCTGGGATTTTGTTTTTTGGAGAAAATCCTCTGAAGTCTTTCAGCAACATATGATTGATGTGTTTCTGTTTTATTAGAGACATGCTCAGTTCGGTGTTGTGATGTTGAAACTGAGACAGTTTTTCACTTTCTTCTGCAACCTGCTGCCTTTTTTATTCTGTTTCACCTGCTTCTCCAGGTTTTCCTTCTCAGAAACCCACCTTCAGTTTCTTAAAAGTCCTTCTGCTGATCCAGCTCTCCACACACTGAGCACATGATGATGTCCTCCTCCATCAACCTGCTGTCTCCTGCTGCCATGGTGGAGCAGCACAATAGACCCACTAAACCAGACACTTCTGCTCATTAAAACTACTATGGTTTGCTGAGACGTTCATGTACGTGAAAATATTTTTGCAGGATTCCCCAGATTTTTAAATGTGGCTCACTGTCAGAGATAAAGCAAGTTCAAACCTTTTATTCAATGTCAACTCAATAACTAAGTATCCTGGGTGAAAAGGCACTGGGATTGCATGGCCAAAATGTGCCGTGTGTTTCTCAACGTGTGTTTGTTTATGTGATAAGGTCAGGGGGTGGGCAGGTTACACTGCAGCTCCATTTATAGACCTGGAGAGGTTGACTGTAAGTGTTAATGTGCCACTGTATACAGCTGCCACTCGCAGGGACGGATATCTGTGCTCACACACGGGAATTATAACAGGTAACGTTCATTTAGCAGCAACAGCAGCAGTGAAGCAAGGCAGTGTTGGCGTGGAACTACAGGGACAGTAAGTCAATTTAAGGTTTTCACCTGAATCAGCGGCAGGCAGAGAGTGGCATTAAGGGAAAAGAGGCAAACCTTTGGGTTTAAACAAGATCTGCAAATATATCGGACCCTGTGACGCTGTCCTCACTCAGCTTTCACTGGGACCAGTTATGGACAGGTTCCAGTGGCACCAGTTCAGCTCAGGCTGAGGAGACATGTGGTGCAGTAACAGGGAGCGAGGGGCATGGCTATTGGGGGGGGTCAGGAGACCTGATAGTCTCAGCGACTGCAGGTCTCCATGTTTGGTGTGGCCTCCTTTCCTCCTGCCTCGGCAGCATCTGAACTACTGTGCCTTTCATTAACCGCGTCTCTGGAATAAATCAGGAAAAAAACAACAGCACTTTTCTGGAGTTTAAGTTTAAAACAAACAGCCGAGGGGCAGATTTTAACTCCAGGCTCTTATTCTGAAAGTCCCTTTGGCATTTAGGGTGTCTTCAGGTGCCAAACAGCACAGGCTGTTTCTAAATATATCTGAGCTGCAGGGACGTCCTCTGCCTCACTAAGCCTTCTGGATGTAGATAATGGAAAAACGCATGAATGGGATCAGAAAATACGGTTTCTATAAACTTAAAGTTTTTTTTTTTTTTCATTAATAACGAGTTTCTGAATGAAGCTGGTATCGCTCTAACCCTGAACCGTGATGGAAGATGGCTTTTTGACCCGCTAACCACAGGCAGAATATTTCCTCGGCTTTTTGGTCTACAACCATCAGGGCAGATGGTCAGTAGGTCTCTGGATTGATGGATGGATTAGATGATGGGACTGTGGGCTCAGAATGCTCCTGTGTTCTTTCACAGAGTTAGCAGATATGCACTAGCAGACACTGAACGGGTACCACCAGTGATCAGAATGTTGACCTACAATCAGCTGGAGGTCAGAATCAGTAACTCCACCCGATGATTTTCACAGTTATCATCCAGTCAGTGAAGTTAAATCAGAACAATCACTGAAATGTATGTTCAGATACCTTTTATTTTATAAAATGTCAAACAGGAGAAGCAATTAAACAGTTTTATGTGGTGATGCTAGCACCTAAACCCGACCTGTTACTGATGACAGAAAGCACTTCACTGAAGGGTAACGCCTCTATGATGACATCACTGTTAAAGATTCAACAAATGAAGGAAGGGTCAGCTACTCTCAGACATCCCAAGTTCCAAAAACTGATTTCAGGGAGATGCTAACCCGTCCTGGCCCCTGTTATGGCCCCTCTACCGAAGACATATTACAAAAAGAAATTCTAATGATGATATGCGCTAGAACAGACATGGTTACTGATGGGTCCTTTGGATCTACTTCATTCTGTTTCTTCACAAATTCTGTTTTACTAATTATTCAAAAACAATAAGGCGATAGCTTCAGTGGTATTGAGATAGGATCCCAGATTTTATCTACTAAATGTTTTTATCTTCACAACAAATAAAAAAAAAGTTCTAATTTTTATGGATGAATTTAAGTTTTTCTTGAGTTCTAATTAAAATTTTATAGAAACGGTAGATTTAACTGAAATTAAGTCAAAAATATGTAAAATTCCTAAATTATAAATGTATATTGACCTCATAAGAAATAGAATTTTTATTAAATCTAATTGTAAAGAAGCTTCATTCAGCTATATTAATATATTTGAATCCCTCGTCCTGTTTTTTATTTCATGCTTTTCTGGGCCCCCATGAAAACACGCTGGCCCCCTCCTGGCCCCCTGGTACATTTGGTCTAGATCCGCCACTGTTCCTCCCCTTCACTAGAAGTGGATATACTTTAGTATATTCTGCTGTAAAGTTAGTCCTATATTTTCATTTTTTAATCAAGGATTGAACCTCTGCCGTTTCCCAGGATGCACAGCTTTGAGTGGTAACTAGGTGACTGCCAGAGAGTAACCAGAGAAACTTATCGGACTGATCCAATCAGCTCTCTGACAACCAGTCGCCTGGAACGCTGGTTGAACAGAGCATCGCTTTGGACAGAAACGCTGCACAGGTTTCACTGCAACCTCCTCCCCACACCCCGCGCTCTATTGTTGTTCCTGTGGAATCGGAGTATTTCTTATCCGCACATGATGCATGAATTATTGTACTGCCTGCCCGCTCTCACTCACTTTAAAAAAAAACCACCTCCCAGAGATCGGATAATTTATCCGACTCGCGGGCATCCATGAACAACTATCTATATCAGGGAGACTTAGGATGTCTGTACTCTGATTTATTCACTTTAATTCAGTTTATTTCTATAGCGCCAATTCACAACACATGTCATCTGAAGGCACTTTCCAGTTCACCAGATCATCCAGTCAGATTGATTCAAAGTTTTCTATCTAAGGAAAACCAGCTGATTGCATCGACTCATTGACTCTTCAGCAATCCCTCACACTAAGCATGCTTGTAGCGACAGTGGAGAGAAAAACTCCCTTTGAACAGGAATAAACCTCCAGCAGAACCAGGCTCAGTGTGAGCGGCCATCTGCTGAGGCCGACTGAGGTTCAAGGAGACAGAAGCAGACATAGAAAAAGAAGCATAGATACAAAAGGCAACTGTCAACCAGCTCCACAGGCGGCCCCGTCCAGCAAACACACAACCAAGCAGACGAGCTCCGAGCCAGCTCCCATGTCAGAGGATGAAGAGAGCACATCCAGTTAGTCACAGTCAGAGAAACAGGACTACACTGGAAAACAGGCCAAGCTCCAACATCTATAAACAAAGGTGTTGATGGCAGCAGCACAGCTGATATTTCTCTCCAGGATGGAGTCACAGCCAAACAGGAACAGACCAGATGAAGCTACTATGAGAAAAAGCAGAGAGAGCAGAACGTTAGAGATTGAACTAACAGATTCTGCAGAGTGGGAGAATAGAGATAGAATGAAGCTGAATGATGAAATGGGGTCCCTATGTCCTCCAGCAGTCTAAGCCTATAGCAGCATAACTATAGAGATAGCTCAGGATAACCTGAGCCACTCTAACTATAAGCTTTATCAAAAAGGAAAGTTTTAAGCCTAGCCTTAAAAGTAGACAGGGTGTCTGCCTCACGGACTAAAACTGGTAGTTGGTTCCACAGGAGAGGAGCCTGATAACTAAAAGATCTGCCTCCCATTCTACTTTTAGAAATTCTAGGAACCACTAATAAACCTGCAGATTGAGAGCGAAGTGCTCTGTTAGGAACATAAGGAACAATCAGATCTCTGATATCAGATGGAGCTTGGCCATTTAAGGCTTTATATGTGAGAAGGAGGATTTTAGATTCTATTCTGGATTTAACAGGAAGCCAATGAAGAGAAGCCAGGATAGAGATATTATATAATTCACAATACATGTAATCTCTAGGCACTTTATAAACAACATTCAACCAGATCATCCAGTCAGATTGATTCAAAGTTTTCTGTCTAAGGAAAACCAGATGATTGCATTGACTCTTCAGCAATCTCTCACACTAAGCATGATTTTATTGAGTTTTTAATGCAGCCTGATTTGCAATGCAGGACCCTCCAACAGACACCTTTAGATGGCTCCATAGCTGCTAGGGTTGACGACTAGAGGACAAACTCTGTTGGCTGTGTGACCCTGTGGACTTCCACAGGGAACTGGACTACCACACTTTCTGTTTATCTTTGGAGACATCAGCCCTCTGGTTGTATCAGAGATGGACCAGAATCTAGAAGTAGCCCCTGATGCTGCACATCTTCAATGTGGTTGTAGAAAGAAGTATTTCCTTAGCAACAGCAAGCGAGAAAGTGACAGTTCTGATCTGGGGTAGCTTTGCTGCCTATTCAGAGGACTGTGCCTGTATGTTTGCTTCATGAATTAAAAAATAAGCATTATGGACCATTCTGGGGATCCTGGTCAAACCAAAAGAACCCAGCATCAGACTTTCAGCCAGAGGCCCCTCCAGAATGGCTAGAATCACTGATCTCCATTAATTCACTGGATTGCTGATTGGCCGAAAAAAGTGAAGCCACGTCCACCATATTGGTACTCCCCATTCCCATAGAGATGTGCAGAAAAAATGCCTCCCTGTGCAGCATTTAGCTGCAAAAACCAGCAGTTTTCTGGCTGTGGGAAGATGATCCACAGGTTTTTCCCAGTCAGTGGATGAACTAACCAATAAATCCATCTATAGCCGATGGATCCTATAGTATAGTCTGTAGCGTAACATTAGTCTGGCTATCTGGGACTGACTGGAAGACATTGACTGAGTTAGCCACTGGCATTGGGTCTAACAGAAAATAGAAAGTAATTCACGGTGAAATGTCAATGTAATAATTCTTTATTAAGTGGATGATGCTTTTGTTTTTGTAGTTTGTTGGCACGTGCTGAAATATATTGCATGTTAAAAAAGCAACTGAAACATTTTTAAAGGCTAATGCACAGACACAGCAAAAAGTATACCGGAGTGCATCAATGATTATGCACAATTTACAAAGAAGTAAACCCTATAGCATCATTCAGTCTTGAAGTGAAATCTTGAAATTATATGTAACAACAACAAGAATGTCATCAATACATGTATATTACACGTACATCATTAATTTAGTATTTTTGGCCCATCTGTATTATTCTGCTCAATCAACACATTCATTTTATTGTGTTTGATTTGTATAATATGTTATATTACATGATTTATAGACTTCATTGTCCTTATAATGACTATGCAACGTGATGTGACTATTATTTTATTATAAGTTACACTAATCTACTGATTCTATGAAGCAGCCAGTTTCAAAGTGATGAATTTATCTCTGAAAATGAGAACATCATATTGTTTGATGCTGCAGTGTATTGTTTACACTGTGACCGGTCTAACTAGGGAGTACCAATATGGCGGCTGGTGGCTTCATTTCAACCCTGTACCACCGATGGGCAATCAATGATCCAGGGAACAAATAGAGATTGGTGGCTGAAACACAGACAGCTACAGAAAGCCTTTGTCTCCTGACCTGTAACCATCCAGGTTGGTCCTAAATACGCTAACATCACTGAGCTTTATCAAAATCTGAGGTATTTCACCTTAAATTATCTGATATCAGTTTATTTATTGAATCTGATTAGAATAAATCTGATCAAACAGAAAGAAACAGAGTCCTGGGTGGCGTAGGACTGAATTTAATCTGACATCAACTCGGTCTGGTGTACTGCTCTTATTTTCCTTAGTGTTCTTTTTCCCTTTGTTTCCGTTTGTTTAAATCAGTGTTGCATGATGATGGATGATCCAGGTCCAGAAAGTAAACACTCTGCCCCCCAGATTACCAGCCTCCAGAGCTGGAGATGCTAATGGTGGGAACTAATCTTGATACAGGCTTTAAACCCTCTGGACCTGGATCATCCACCTTTAGTATCCATTCAATGCAAAGTTAATGAAACAATGAGCTCTAAATGGATGCAGTCTGCTCATCCTGGTTGGTCAGACGAAGCTCATCCAAACCCGTGTTTTATCATTTAGTTCAATAACTCCATGGAAACTAAATAAAGGTGGATCCTAGATGAAGGTGTTCTGCTAACACTGTGTTTGTCCTGGTTCCCAGCTGTCATGGCTCCCAGCCTGGCCCAGGCCTACAGGAGGAGGTGGTGGATGGCCATCACTGCTATCATTGAGAATCTGCTCTTCTCTGCTGTTCTGCTGGGCTGGGCTTCCCTGCTCATCATGCTGAAGAACGAAGGCTTCTATTCCCACCTCTGCCTGGGTAAATACATCCATCCATCATCCATCCATCCATCCATCCATCCATCCATCCATCAACCATCCATCCATCCATCCATCCATTGATTCCATCCATCCATCAATCATCCATCATCCATCCATCCAATCAGCATCCATCCATCCATCCATCCATCCATCCATCCATCCAATCAGCATCCATCCATCCATCATCCATCCATCCATCCATCCAATCAGCATCCATTGATTCCATCCATCCATCCATTGATTCCATCCATCCATCAATCATCCATCATCCATCCATCCAATCAGCATCCATCCATCCATCCATCCATCCATCCAATCAGCATCCATCCATCCATCCATCCATCCATCCATCAATCCATCCATCATCCATCCATACAACCAGCATCCATCCATCCATCCATCCATCATCCATCCATCCATCCATCCATCCATCATACATCCATCCATCCATCAATCCATTCATCATCCATCCATACAACCAGCATCCATCCATCCATCCATCCATCCATCCATCCATCCATCCATCCATCCATTCAACCAGCATCCATCCATCCATCCATCCATCATCCATCCACCATCCATCATCCATCCATCCATCCATCCATCCATCCATCCATCCATCCATCCATCCATTCAACCAGCATCCATCCATCCATCATCCATCCACCATCCATCCATCCATCCATCCATCCATCCATCCATCCATCCAGCCATCCATCATCCATCCATCCATCCATCATCCATCCATACAACCAGCATCCGTCCATCCATCCATCCAGCCACCCATCCACCATCCATCATCCATCCATCCATCCATCCATCCATCCATCCATCCATCCATCCAGCCATCCATCCAGCCATCCATCATCCATCCATCCATCATCCATCCATCCATCCATCCATCCATCATCCATCCATACAACCAGCATCCATCCATCCATCCATCATCCATCCATCCATCCATCCATCCAGCCATCCATCCAGCCATCCATCATCCATCCATCCATCATCCATCCATCCATCCATCATCCATCCATACAACCAGCATCCATCCATCCATCCATCCATCATCCATCCATCCATCCATCCATCATCCATCCATACAACCAGCATCCATCCATCCATCCATCCATCCATCCATCCATCCATCCATCCATCCATCCATCCATCCATCCATCCATCATCCATCCATACAACCATCATCCATCCATCCATCCATCCATCCATCCATCATCCATCCATAATCCATCCATCCATCCATCCATCCATCCAGCCATCCATCCATCCAGCCATCCATCATCCATCCATCCATCCATCCATCATCCATCCATACAACCAGCATCCATCCATCCATCCATCCAGCCATCCATCCACCATCCATCATCCATCCATCCATCCATCCATCCAGCCATCCATCCATCCATCCATCCATCCATCCATCCAGCCATCCATCATCCATCCATCCATCCATCCAGCCATCCATCATCCATCCATCCATCCATCCATCCATCCATCCATCCATCCATCCATCCAGCCATCCATCATCCATCCATCCATCCATCCAGCCATCCATCCATCCATCCAGCCATCCATCATCCATCCATCCATCCATCCATCCATCATCCATCCATACAACCATCATCCATCCATCCATCCATCCAGCCATCCATCATCCATCCATAATCCATCCATCCAGCCATCCATCCAGCCATCCATCCATCATCCATCCATCCAGCCATCCATCCATCCAGCCATCCATCATCCATCCATCCATCCATCATCCATCCATACAACCAGCATCCATCCATCCATCCAGCCATCCATCCACCATCCATCATCCATCCATCCATCCATCCATCCATCCATCCAGCCATCCATCATCCATCCATCCATCCATCCATCCATCCATCCATACAACCAGCATCCATCCATCCATCCATGCATCCATCATCCATCCATCCATCCATCCATCCATCCATCCATCCATCCATCATCCATCCATCCATCCCTCCATCCATCCATCATCCATCCATCCATGCATCCATCATCCATCCATCCATCCATCCATCCATCATCCATCCATCCATCCATCCATACAACCAGCATCCATCCATCATCCATCTATCCATACAACCAGCATCCATCCATCCATCCATCCATCCATCCATCCATCCATCCATCCGTCCATCCATCCATCCATCTATCATCCATCCATCCATCCATCCATCCATCCATCCATCCATCCATCCATCCATCCATCCATCCATCATCCATCTGTCATCCATCCATCAATCATCCATCCATCAGTCCATCAATCATCCATCCATCCATCCATCATCCATCCATCCACCCATCCATCATCCATCCATCCATCATCCATCCATACAACCAGCATCCATCCATCCATCCATCCATCCATCCATCCATCCATCCATCCATCCATCCATCCATCCATCCATACAACCAGCATCCGTCCATCCATTCAATTCAATTCAGTTTATTTATATAGCGCCAAATTCACAACACATGTCATCTCAAGGCACTTTACAGTTCAACCAGATCATACAGTCAAATTGATACAAAGTTTTCTATCTAAGGAAAACCAGTTGATTGCATTGACTCATTGACTCAAATACAATCCCCCACACTAAGCATGCTTGTAGCGACAGTGGAGAGGAAAAACTCCCTTTTAACAGGAAGAAACCTCCAGCAGAACCAGGCTCAGTGTGAGCGGCCATCTGCCGAGGCCGACTGGGGTTCAAGGAGACAGAAGCAGAGATACAAAAAGCAGCTGTAAAAGGCGGCCCCGTCCAGGAAACACACAGCCAGGCAGACGAGCTCCAAGGCAGCTCCCATGCCAGAGGACGAAGAGAGCACATCCACTCAGTCACGGTCAGAGAAACAGGACCACACTGGAAAACAGGCCGATCTCCAACATCTATTAACAAGGGTGTTGATAGAAGCAGCACAGCTGATGTTTTTTTCCAGGATGACGTCACAGCCAAACAGGAACAGACGAGGCAAAGCTACTCTGAGGAAAAGCAGAGAGAGCAGAAGGTTAGAGATTGAACTAACAGATTCTGCAGAATAGGAGAACAGAGAGAGAATGAAGCAGAATGATGAAATGGGGGTCCCTATGTCCTCCAAAAGTCTAAGCCTATAGCAGCATAACTATAGAGATAGCTCAGGATAACCTGAGCCACCCTAACTATAAGCTTTATCAAAAATGAAAGTTTTAAGCCTAGCCTTAAAAGTAGACAGGGTGTCTGCCTCACGGACTAAAACTGGTAGTTGGTTCCACAGGAGAGGAGCCTGATAACTAAAAGATCTGCCTCCCATTCTACTTTTAGAAATTCTAGGAACCACTAGTAAACCTGCAGATTGAGAGCGAAGTGCTCTGTTAGGAACATAAGGAACAATCAGATCTCTGATATAAGATGGAGCTTGGCCATTTAAGGCTTTATATGTGAGAAGGAGGATTTTAAATTCTATTCTTGATTTAACAGGAAGCCAATGAAGAGAAGCCAGGATAGGAGAGATATGATCTCTCTTTTTCATTTTCATTAGAACTCTGGCTGCAGCATTTTGGATCAGCTGAAGGCTTTTAACTACAGTTTGTGGACTTCCTGATAGTAAAGAATTACAATAGTCCAGCCTTGAAGTAACAAATGCATGGACTAGTTTCTCAGCATCACCCCTGGACAGGATATTTCTAATTTTTGCAATGTTCCTCAGATGAAAGAAGGAAATTCTAGAAACCTCTTTGATGTGGGATTTAAATGACAGGTCCTGATCAAAAATAACACCAAGATTTTTTACTTTATTATCTGAAATCAGTTTAATCCCATCCAAATGAAGTGACTGGCTAATCAGCTTCTTTTTCAGAGACTCTGGTCCAAAGACTATAACTTCTGTTTTGTCTGCATTCAGAAGCAGAAAGTTAAGAGTCATCCAGGTTTTTATGTCTTCAAGACATGCCTGTAATCTATGTAATGGGTTAGCTTCATCTGGATTTATAGACAGATATAGCTGGGTATCATCAGCATAACAGTGGAAATTAATCCCATGCTGTCTAATAATTCTACCAATTGGGAGCATGTATAAAGTAAAGAGAATTGGTCCTAGCACTGATCCCTGTGGTACTCCACAGGTAACCTTTGAGCGTGTTGAAGATCTATCATTAACATGAACAAACTGAATTCGATCAGATAGATAAGATTTAAACCAGTCTAGTGCTGTTCCTTTAATTCCAACAAAATATTCAAGTCTTTCTAAAAGAATATTATGGTCAACTGTATCAAATGCAGCACTAAGATCCAACAGGACGAGCACAGATACAAGTCCATTATCTGAGGCCATGAGAATATCATTAGTGACTTTCACCAGAGCTGTTTCAGTGCTATGATGAGCTCTAAAGCCAGACTGAAACTCTTCAAAAAGTTCATTATGGTGGAAGTGATCGCAAACTTGTTTGGCAACTACTTTCTCAAGAATTTTGGATAAGAAAGGAAGATTGGATATAGGTCTATAATTGACCAAGTCATCTGGGTCAAGAGACGGTTTCTTAAGCAGAGGTTTAATTACAGCAATCTTAAAAGCTTTAGGTACATATCCCTGTAACAGAGATAGATTAATCACATCTAAAATGGAGGAGGAGATCAAAGGGAATACCTCCTTAAATAACCTGGTTGGAACTGGATCTAACATACAAGTTGAAGGCTTAGATGAAGACAATAATTTTGCTAATTCAGAGAGTTCAACTGGATCAAAGCCGTCTAAACCCGGTTCAGATTCCATGACTACCTCAGGTACAATCGCGGATAGAGGAGTGCTTATGATCTTATTTTTAATAAGATCAATCTTATTTATAAAGAATCCCATAAAATCATTGCTGCTAAGAGCAGGTGGAATGGACGG
>NW_024038218.1:62500-67018 GCF_016077235.1 Cyprinodon tularosa
GGAAACCGTCAGTTCTCCTCCAGACTTCATCCCCATCATAGGGGGAGCCAGAAGGTGAGGGTGATGGATCCTCCCTGCGTTCACGCCCACATCCAAAAAACTTCCTAGCAGACATGACGCTCAATCTGCTGCCACCAAAAAACTTATTTCTTTATCCTTTTTCTCTTATTCTTTTTTGGTGGGGGGTAAACAGCAGCGAGGTTAATACTGCGATCAAAGAAATCTTTTCTGCTGGCCTGGTGCCTCCCAGAGCATCACTGCCCCCCTCAGGACACTGGGTTGTGCATCATTTCATGGGCATTACGCTGCTGTGCGTTATACATAAGTTAGGCTGTTGTTGGACAGAAGTTCTGGACTCGTTATGAATAATCTATGTATACGGCCAAAATTGAAAAAATCCATAGAAAGTTCAGCGTATGCCAGTGTTTTAGGAGATTCTGGGACATCGGGCATACGCTGGATAAATCAGCAAGATGTGACTGGAGCTTAAAGGAAAGGAAAGGACACTATGGGTAATAAATATATGGGAATATAATTCACAAAATAAGGAATGACAAAGGGAAAAAACTAGACCATGAGAGAAGGAACGCAAGATCACTGAAGCCATGGAAAACCTCACTCAAATATAAGAGAAAGAATAACTATAACTAAAACTAGACCAAGGAAATTCTGCAGAAAAAGGTAACCAGGAAGAGCAGAACTAAGAATACCAAAATGATCTAAATCTAGAGAACTACACAAAGTCTCTTCACGCCATTTGAGAGCAACAGTTATTTGTTTTCTGGAGTTTTTCCACAATCTATTGATAGTGGATAGCTCTGTGTCTACACCTT
The DNA here is from genome assembly GCF_016077235.1 of Cyprinodon tularosa. Lineage (NCBI taxonomy): Eukaryota > Metazoa > Chordata > Actinopteri > Cyprinodontiformes > Cyprinodontidae > Cyprinodon > Cyprinodon tularosa. The sequence continues at coordinate 63,334 of NW_024038218.1, forward strand.
GAAGCTTTCGCTCTCCGCTTCTTTTTTTCTAAAAAAAAGATCAGTCGAGACAAACTCTTTAAATAACACTTCATTATGTAAATGTTTGAAATAACCAGGAGACATGAAAACAGATTCTGATAAAAATTGTAATCTTACTCAGATCAGAGAAGTTGATTAGAGTTACAGAAGGCAGCTGCTGACCAACCAGGCTCACATCTCAGGAAGTGGCCCCGATTAACAGCATTCTATACCACTGCAGTCTGCCACATCATCACATCATCACATCATTACATCATCACATCATCACATCATCACATTGTAAACATCATCACATCATCACATCATCACATCATTACATCATCACATCATTACATCATCACATCATCACATCATCACATTGTAAACATCATCACATCATTACATCATCACATCATCACATCATTACATCATCACATCATTACATCATCACATCATCACATCATTACATCATCACATCATTACAACATCACATCATCACATCATTACATCATCACATCATCACATCATCACATCATTACATCATCACATCATTACATCATCACATCATTACATCATCACATCATCACATCATTACATCATCACATCATTACAACATCACATCATCACATCATCACATCATCACATCATCACATCATTACATCATCACATCATTACATCATCACATCATTACATCATCACATCATCACATCATTACATCATCACATCATTACAACATCACATCATCACATCATTACATCATCACATCATCACATCATCACATCATTACATCATCACATCATTACATCATCACATCATTACATCATCACATCATCACATCATTACATCATCACATCATCACATCATCACATCATTACATCATCACATCATTACATCATCACATCATCACATCATTACATCATCACATCATTACAACATCACATCATCACATCATTACATCATCACATCATCACATCATCACATCATTACATCATTACATCATCACATCATTACATCATCACATCATTACATCATTACATCATCACATCATCACATCATCACATCATTACATCATCACATCATTACATCATCACATCATTACATCATCACATCATACACATTTGTAAATGAGGAGACGGCTCCAGCCTTTCCCGAAATATTACACTTTTGTCTTACATCAAGGACGCCGCTCTCATTCCATTTCCAAATCTTTACCACTTGCATAAGAAAGAGGATAACTGTAAATCCGGACAGAGGAACTGTCCTAACTAGATAAACTACATGGGAGAATATTAGCTCTGACACACAACAGACAGGTAATATTAGGGTGTAAAAAAATCACATCAATGATAATTATCCCAACATGAGCTAAATCTCTAGATGTTTACATTTCTGCACAGATCTGTCCGTGAAAGCTTGGTTTATGCTTGACACATCTGTGAGGTCGGCGTGCCAAGTTATGTCATTTTCGTTTTCCACGCCCCCTCCACACCCCTCCTCACAGACTGAAAAAATTTGTAGCTATGCTGAGGGATTCACGCAGAAAACATGACGAGTGGAAAGCAGCTCCTGCTGGCACGTGCTCGCAAAGGTACACATGCAGACACAGGCCGTGATTTAGACCCCCCCCCCCCACCACTCACACACACACACACCCACCAGGTTAAAAACATGTTATACAGAGTGGGAGAAAAACAGTAAAATGTTGAAAGAACTTTGAGAGGAAGGAGTCTGTGATTAGAAAGACCATCTTCTGTTCCATTATCTGCTTTTTAGAAGAGGCCCTCTCATCCAGCCTGGCAGGTGGGGGCAGCCTGAGTGAATACTTTAATAAAGTAAATGAAAATCAGATAAAAATATTATCACGGTCTTTGATAGAAAATTGATTTTTCCGACTACAAAATCTAAAGTTGCTTTAATTCCATCAGTAAGTTGAATAGAAAGGGCAGACCCATTTAAACGATGATGAAAGAGTTTTAAAACCTGTTAAATCATGTTTAGAAAAGAATGTCAAAAATATTCATACCCCTGTCACTATATACCGTATAATATTTTAGGCATTACATTAACCAAACACTTTTAATGAAGAGCAGCTTTCTGAACGCTCCCTCTGTTCTTCACCCTCATCTTTTGGAATCAGGTCAAACCTGTGGTTGAACTCCATATTATTCCCATCAAATTGAAGAAACAAGTTGTTAAAATAACAAATAGTTTAAACCATGATCTGGCAAGGGATAAAGAATCTGCATGTTAATTTTAGTTTGGTCTAATAGGAATATTTTACCAAGATTCCCGTTTTATATTGTGTTTCTAGTTCTGTTAGGTTCTTTGTGTCTTGTTGTTTAATATCTGTTTTACAGTTGTTAAATGATCTCTGTGTGTTTTATTTCGACCTGTTGTTGTTGTATCCAAGAGATTTTTGTCATCCAAACAAGTCTTAGTTTAGTTCATTTATTAGATGTGAATCAGACGTGTAAACAGTATGGACAGAGGTCATAGAGGTGTCCTTAGAGGTTTTAGTGTTCATTTTGGGGTCTGTGTGTGTGCTTCTGTTTTAGAGTAATACTGGGGACATCTTTACAAAGTGAGAACCTTTTGGTCAGTCGTCACAAGCTATATTTGGTATTTATTTACGACTACAGAGTTATTTGGGTTAGGGTGAGGTATGCACTGCTAATGCTTAGGGTTATTTTCAGTGTTAGGGCACAGAAAGGGTTGAAAATGACTAAAAATCTATTAAGGTCAGTTGGAGTCCATGCATGGCCCTCACTATATATAGCAAGACAAGGGTATGTGTGTGTGTGTGTACCTGTCTAGCCCTCAGAGTGAGGACCATTTTCCAATTTCACCATCAGTTTGAGGACCAGTTGTTCCAAAGTGAGGCAATGTTGCTGGTCCTCACATGCTATTTTGCTAATGGGTACGTCTAGGGCTAAAGTGTCAATAGGGTTAGGGTGAGGTATGCATTGGCAAGGGTTATTTTTAGGGTTAGGGCACAGAAAGGGTTGAAAATGACTGAAAATAATTGGAAATCAATGGGAGTCAGCACATGGTCCTCACTACATATAGCAGAAGGTGTGTGTGTGTGTGTGTATGTTGGTCTGCGTGTCAATAAAGCTTCACTCTAACTTTAAACACATAGCTGCAATGCTGCCAAGACCTCTGGACCAAGATGAGCAGGATGACACACACGGTCCCCCCCACCCCACCCATAAAATCAAATTCAATGTTCCGGCAGTGACTCCATACAGACACTGTAGCTCCTCCTGCTGGATATGCTGCAACATCACAGTTAATAATTCTGATAAATTACAACCATTCAACTCTTTTTGTTTGAACATTTCTTAATCCAGTAAAACCAGTAAATAAATGTTTCTATTACCTAATATTAACTTAAAAATTTTTATTTCTTTGTTTTGATTCCTCTTGTCATTGCAGATGCCTAACATGTTTGGAAATATACGATCAACCATCCTTTCCCTGATGATCGGCTCCTACGCTTCTTCAGCAGTCACCTTCCCAGGAATAAAGGTGCATAAACCTGCACCCATGCACATATACAAAGATCCATGCTCCATCCAAAATTAAGCTAATTACTGTTCCTAGCTCCTGTTCCTAGACCCTGTTCCTAGCTTCTGTTCCTAGCTCCTGTTTCCCAGCCCCCCTTTTTTTTTCCTAGCTCCTGTTC
>NW_024038219.1:0-65166 GCF_016077235.1 Cyprinodon tularosa
TCATATCTTGAAACTAGCAATGTCAAAATAAGAGTCCCTAAACTAACTAAGGAAGTACAGTAAAATAACCACTACTTGTCAGACTAAAAGTCTGTAATGTCCATAGCCTTTTCTACAATTATAATTTTTTTGTTCTGTGAAGTTATAAGATACACTGATTGGTTTTAGCTTAGTGAGATATATTATATGTGCATTAGCTTAGTTTAGTGAGTCCCTCTTTTTTCCCCCCTTGGATTTTTTCTTTTTTCTACTTTTTTTTCTCCACGATTGAATACTTAGGAGGTTTCAGCATAGGCCGAAGCTAATTTGAGTAAATAGAAACAAAAGCTTTAAGTTGAGAATTTCATTAATTAAATGAGAAATGGTTTTCAAACCAATCTAACTCCACTGATAAAGGTAAGTACCTCCAGAAATTGATGAGGGGTTGCGCCATCAAACAATTGCTTAAAATATACGAAGCATTTGTGTCAACAATTCATCTAACATCACCATTCATGGATTTTGTCCCCCTAATCTTTGCAAAATCCTTTTAAAGAACCAAACTGGAAGGATTTTGACCAATCTTGAAGGTCAGCCCCATGCAATTGGATTAAAGTCCAAGCTTTAAATGCTCAAGAGCATTCATTTCAACTGCCTTCCACTCTTTTTTTTTAGCATTCCAGAGATGAACATGCTGCAGTGCTTTAGATCGTTTCCCTGCTGGGCAGAATGACCAAATTGTACTTGAGGTCACAAAGTAACCACCAGGCATTCTCCTTTAGGATTTTCTTGGAAATAAAATACATTTTATCATCAGTTTAAAAAAGAAAAATCATGAAGCACCAGATGATTGTAGAACCATCACATTGTCACCACAATTTTTTAAAGTCTGCATAATGATATATTCCTAAAATGCTGTTATATGCAAAGGTTTTTGCTATATTCTTTCTAATCAACTGAAATTTTCCAAAGAGGCTTTAAAACATTAACAGCACATCTTTAGTCAAATGAGAGACAGATCTGGTCATTCCATTTACTGTATCTGTCACGGCTCAGAACAGCAGAACCAGTACTTCAAAGCAAGACAGCCAGTGGGATTACTTTTATTAAGAACTTTGGATCTGCACTCACAGCAGCAAGGGTGTCTATTGCAGGAACCTCTGCAGAAAGGAAAGACGGGTTTTAAAAACCAAAAGGAGACCAGATCCGGGCAGATGAAGGAGGGCAGGATAATCCAGAGGGTGAAGCCAAAGCCGGTGTAAAGGACATGCTCAGGATTCAGAACCAGGAGACCAAAGTTCGAAGAGGTTCCAGAGCAAAATCCAGATAAGAAACCCATCCAAGTTCGTTAAGCAGGCAGAATCCAGCAGTAATCCAAAAACAGGTCAGGCAAACAGATCAGACGGGAACAGGCAACCTCAGTGGTTGAGAGGCAGGCCAGGATCAGGTAGTCAAAAACACTAAGGTAACACTGAATCACTCTCACCACATATTCGTGAATAATCTCCACTGATAACCGGAAGCGGGCAGGTTAAAACAGATCAGACAGGAACAGGAGGGCTCAGTGGTAGAGAGGCAGAAAAGGAAATCAGAAACACTAAGGTAATGCTGGACACACTCTCCTCACTGGCTCAAGAGAGATAATCTGTCCCTGATGACTGGATGCAAGCACCTTAAATAGAGGAAGGAGTAGGTGGATCAGAGTTAGAAAGGTGAATTAAATTCATAATTAAGCCAGTCAACAGTGCCATCATGACAGTATCAACAGAAGAAAATCAGAACTCAGGCTTTCTTTTTTGTTTTATAACAATAAAGCCAAGCTTTTAACAATGTTCTTTATCAGGTCCACTTCAGATAAACCTGCTAAACTCCTAAATTGTCCTTCTACTAAAGGTTAATCATTTTGTTCAGGTGAACTTACACTGATTCAAATAGCAAATTTAGCTGTTCATTTGGTAAAATAATTGAATCAAAAGACAAAATTATCATGGAAACTTTATTAGGCGTGAGCCTATTTTGGTCTATTTTGTCCTTTCTTGGCCAGTTTTTTTTTTAATACTTAGTTTTATTTCATAACTCACTGAAGTTTAGCTTTTATATCTTCTGACAGTCACCCAGGCATCAAAGTTTGGCTAAAATGGCTTAGAGCTTCATGCTTTTTATTGCTCCCAACAAACCAGTATTGTGAACAGACCATTTAATTGCTGTTTTAATGTTGTGTCTGATCCCAGCGCACACTTTAGATTGAAATAACTTAAACACAGTGGCCAAAACATTATCACACCCTCTTGATTAAACATACTATTTTTAACTTGACGAGTCAATTTAAGTTACCACAGCTTTATTTGGACAGACAGCCGTGTCCAGTGCTCATAAACTGTGCGTTACATTTACATTCCTTTCAGACCTCTGTTCCTCTGAACACTCCGCTGCACTCAGCTTACATTAACAAAGCTGCCTCGCACAAAATTACAGCAGTCTGACGATCTCACCAGAGAAATGTTTCATTGGAATGATCTGCTTGACATCACTTTTCAGCCCTTTTATCTGGAAATAATTTCTAAAACTTTCTAAATGTCAGAGCCAGAGCTTTTACACAGCGGGTGTTTAATGTTTTGCTAATAACATCCTTTCATTCATTAAACTTTCTTTTTAAGGTTAAGGAAATGCATCATTATTTTATTTTACAAGTTTACATTGAATGGGTAAAGTGAGTATATTTTGACTTAGATTAAGTTACACTTTTTTCATAGTACAGTATATAATCAATATTATTTTTCATTTTATTTTTCATTTTTTTTTATTATTTCATACTATATCTAATGTTAAAGGTGTCTATTCTAAAAATAATAAAAGTAAAAAAAAAACAACAACTGTGTTTTCATCTGCTCATCAGAAGCCCAAGGGGATACATTTAAGAAGACGGGGGTCTGCAAAAAGACTACATCCTACTGAATGCTTCCTACTGGTCTGCAAGGTACTGCTAAGCAGTATTGCCAGCTTTGATGAGGTTCCATTCAGTTGAGTTTTTTTTAACACCTTAGGCAGGGAAATATGCTTTGAGGCAGAATGCTGAAAGTTGGGCTGCTTTTTACAACATTAGGCACATTTTGTGTTTGTAAGTTTTAGGCTTTTAACATAAGATACAAGAAAGGCGGTCAGACAGATCTGTCAACCTTGTAGTGCTGTGTTTGTCTGCCTTAAGTTCAGGACAGGTGCAGTTATCCTACCTAATAATATGTTATCAACAACAACAACAATAATTTCTTCAGTTTTACTGAATGTTTGACACAACGGGGAAAGGGCAACAGGTCAATGCTAATGCTATTAGCATCCTTTGAAACATTACTATTAACTCCCGGGTGGACTGTGGTTTACCTTGAACAACATCCTCAAAACAACCCCCAAGCATTCCCCAGAAATTCAGTGAGGCTGCTCACTACTCCAACATACAGCTGTTCTGCGAGGGACCATCAATAAATATGCAAACTAACAGTGCTGACAAACAAAGTTGAATAATTTTCAATTATTGTGACCTGTTTACACAAAATGAATGTCAAAATATTATTTTAGACTATAAAGACAAGGCAAACTCCCTTTTGTCCAATTTTGATACATTTTCTATTTGATAAGATTGTCGCTTCAAAAGCTTCAAAATTTATACTTTTCTCAAACAGCTTTTAGGTTATGTGTGTGACACAAAACTAATGTCAAATCATTTTACTAGACCTGACAGACGATCTTGGCTTATTTATCACTACTGTGGCTACTAAACATATCATTCCAACTTTCATGTAAAGCCCTCTAGTTGGAGGGCTGAACATGAGGTGGAGGCTTGTGTGCAAACTTTGAGTCACACTTGGATTTATGAAGGAAGATGGCTTGGATTTATGTGTGAATATGGTTTTATAAATAGTTTTATACCATTTTCAAATGTTTGGCGTACAAACACTTTTAGTCTGTGTGTTTTATAAATGAGAACCGTGGACTTGGATTACAATGCACAAGTCCAGAGAAGTGTTACACACAGAGATCTCAACCACTGAGTCTGTGTTTTCTTGACATTCATCAGGAAAATGATGCTGTAATCTATATCAGAAACATAAAAAAAACAAATGGACTCAGGAACAGTTAATTTCCCAAAGCTATGTAAGCGATCGCCCCCACTGCCCCACTGCAGTCACCCACATTTCATCATACTTTCAAGTTGACACACTCACTTCTTCTCAGTGAACAACATCATATACACACGGAACACCCTTGCTTACGATCAAATAAAACCACCTGCCAATTTTATAATCAGTTTCAGCACAGCTGCACTTTATATAAGCACTAAATGCTACAAATCTATGTCTATATTGTCTTCCAAGGATGAAGGAGAAGGATGTTTAATATTTAATACTTTTGGTATGCCTTGAGGGCACTTTTTTAATTACATTTTTGGGGTCATCTCTAAGAATGCTAATTTTTCTCACATATGCATTCTTAGCAGGGGTCTGACAAAAATTAACTATAGGATACCCCCCACCCCCACTCCCAAAAAAAAAGGACAAGACATCTTAACTGGATTGAGAAAGAAGACAACCAGTAAGTTAAGATCCGGTATTTTCCATTTCATACTGTATATATCAAAGCATTAATATTGTGTTGGTGTGGGGGTAATTTCAATTTATCCATGAGTGCTCGTTGAAAGAGCTTAGTGTTTCCTACCCTAATATAATTCACAATCACAAATGATTCACAACGACAAGTCAACATTTTCCCTAGTTCACATAATCAATAAGGAGGAGCTCCTATCTGCTTGCTGGGTTCTCTTGTCTGTTCAACTCAAAATGAAAAACCTTAATTTTATCGAGTTAGTCAAGATGCTGTACGTAATGTGGAGCACCTAACAATGGCATTGGTGTCCATGGGTCGACAAGATCCTCCAGAGAGGCTTTAGATTTGGCGAGTATCAATGATTACTCCAGGAGCTGCAGCTGGATGATGGTCACCTCCAGCAGTATTTTCCACAGAATAAGGACATAACATGTGTCAAGGGATGAAATCTGCTGTGAGTTTTTGAATGAAAAGAGCTTAGTCTCCGCTGCGCTTCTTCACCTTGCTTCACAACCAGAGTCAGTCCCTGAGTAGTTAATGCAATGAAAATTGAGATAACATGTCATATTGTTGAAGTCGCTCTATTTGCAGATCCACTGCACAAATTGCAGTTTTGATTTGCTCCATTTGCCCAGTCAGTATCATTCATATCACTTGAAATGCTATCTTCACAATGCAGACTGTTAATTTGCTCCTGATTGTGGCTTTAAATAGGGAAACCATTCGCTCCATTCATTTCTGTTTACTGCAGTACATTTACGAAAATTTCCTGACCATATTCGTACATTTTTTCTCTATATCTGATTAAATCAATATCAATCATGAATCAGAATAAAAGAGAATGAGTGAATTAAACCTGTATGAGTGAAAAATCTGAAAAATACATATTGATCAAAACAAAAAAATGCGAACAGCAAAAATTATCCATTGCTGTTTATCTAATACTAATATATATATTGTATAGAAGCTATCTTTAAATGCCATTATCAAAGAGTTCTGCTAAAGGAAAAAGCACAATTTTGAAAGTAAACCATAGGAAAAGGTATGCATTAAACTTACCATTGAAGGCTGAGTGGAACCAGGCTGAACTTTTCCGCTTGCCTGTCCGAAGGCGATCCTTTTCCTCCTCATCCTGAGGAAGACGTAGATTCGGATATATACCAGCAGAGTGACGATGAACGGCAGGTAGAAAGACACCACGGAGGAGTATATCACAAAGTCAGGGTTTGAAATAGAGCACACCAAAGGATCATCTGTGGTAGAAAAACAGGGAAAGTGTCTGTGCATTACACAATTTGTCCAGAGAGTTTTAAGGCCTAGTTAAGCAAAAGTGTGATTTTCTGGTATCAAGAAGGTGGATAACACGGACACGTCAAATAAACGCAAGTTCAAAGAAGGCATCACCTATCCTGAAACAAAATATAAATGGTGTCAGTAAGATATGGCAGATTTTTTCTCCTTTTATACTCTTCACCGAAGTAAATCAGTCTACAGTCATCAGTGCATTTAGTGCGTAGTCACATTTTCCAACCCAGTTTGTAATGTTCCACTACCTCTGAACAGCTCTTCTTTAGGATTACTTTTTATTTATCTGCGTCCATCTTTGCAGCATCTTACACTTTCTTATCTGCCCCTGCTGAGGAAAAGCAACCAGACAGCATGATTCTGTCATCACAATTTTCCATTCATCTTGCTTTTTTCAGCTGTTATAGCATGCAGTTTTAGCAAAGTCTACAAAAACTCTGTTCACTTTGCCAAGTGTATGATAAATTTATCTCTCTTTAATCTACCTTCTGTAGAGCTCTCTAGTTGTGACTTTTGAGCTGCTTCCATATTTATGGGACGCCACAGCAGGTCATAACAACTTATTCAGTCTAGGCAAAGTTTTCACACTGGATTCCACTTCTGACATTTGAGATTCACACCCTGACATTACAGTCAGAGGCTTAGACCACTTTACCATGGGGATGGTAACTTGTGCAGAATAGTAACTGTTAGTTGTTTATCTTTTGTTTTGACCCTTCATGTACTTCGATATTAGGGAGCATCACAGCCCCAGGATCATGGGATCCCGCTTAAAGAGCTACAGGGCATCAGTTCCAGTAGACCTGTGACCTTGATTCTTTATGCTCTTTGATATTGTGCATATGAATGATTTAACAGTAATCCATCATGAATTCAAGATACGAATATGCAGCAGAGCATGTTATTGAATTAAAATTCCAGAGTTAAATCTCCACAAGGTGAGCTTATATAATTGTAATTTAAAGCAATTTGGCAATAAAGAAGGGCCGCCTCTTCAGCTTTTAAGTGAACAATATGTCTGGTCTCTGAAACTGGCTCCTATTTTTGATTTATATTATCAAGTCATTCAAGCTGTCAGTTACGCTGCTTTTTCTTCCAAGTTGTTAATTTTCATTGCATTGCACTCAAAGAAAGACAAAACGTCTGAGCCCTGATGTGAACCCACCAATCTAGCCATCCATCCAACACATAGCACCAAATGGCAAAGTTTCTGCAATCAGTACTTGTTTTATTATTTAATTATGATTACAGTGGGGAAAAGAAAATGCGTTTAATTGAAGCAGTCTGTTATTATGTCTGTCATTATTTTTAATTAAACAGTTGTGCACATTCACTTCTGCTTTTTGATAGGCACTTAAGATGCTGCCCAGTAATCTATTGTTTGGATGTGGGTTACTGTTGTAAGGATACTATCATGTTTGTCATCAAGGAAAATATGAGTGATTAAGAGTGTGTTTTATGTATAAATATAAATAACAAATAATAAAACATTTTCAAATAAAGAGTCTTAAAAGTTTGAAGCACATTAGTGAAGTAGCTTTTTAGAACCACTTTTTAATGCAAGTCATTTTTGTTGAATCTTTTTCATTTTTCTCTTAAACCTTTGTCTTCAAAGTCCCAAAGAATATATTTAGAATGAGCTTTATTTAAGAACTTCAACTTTTACTAAACAGTTTGTCAGGTGTGATCAAACCTTTCCATATGGATAAGTGAGCAGCTTGTAGCTAACGATGGAGCATTCTGAGGTTAAGGGTCCTGATGGACCCAGATGATAGGTGCTTTTAAACTGAACACTTTTCCTTCCCGGAGCAATTGATTTACATGTTATACCTATGGAGAAAGTGACTTAGGAGTGCAGCAAGGCAAAATGAGGAGAAGCTAAAAGAAGGATGCAATTCTAGCAAGGCAAATGTCATGTTTTTGATGACTCCCAATCTGCAGAATCTGTTAGTTCAATCTCTAACGTTATGCTCTCTCTGCTTTTTCTCATAGTAGCTTTGTCTCCTCTATTCCTGTTTGGCTGTGACGCCATCCTGGAGAGAAATATCAGCTGTACTACTGCCATCAACATCCTTGTTTATAGATGCTGGAGATCGGCCTGTTTTTCCAGTGTAGTCCTGTTTCTCTGACCGTGACTGGCTGGATGTGCTCTCTTCATCCTCTGACATGGGAGTTGGCTCGGAGCTCGTCTGCCTGGCTGTGTGTTTCCTGGACGGGGCCGCCTTTTACAGTTGCTTTTTGTATCTCTGCTTCTGTCTCCTTGAACCCCAGTCGGCCTCGGCAGATGGCCGCTCACACTGAGCCTGGTTCTACTGGAGGTTTCTTCCTGTTAAAAGGGAGTTTTTCCTCTCCACTGTCGCTACAAGCACGCTTAGTGTGAGGGATTGCATTTGAGTCAATGAGTCGATGCAATCAACTGGTTTTCCTTAGATAGAAAACTAGGAATCAATTTGACTGTATGATCTGGTAAACTGTAAAGTTCCTTGAGATGACATGTGTTGTGAATTTGCGCTATAGAAATAAACTGAATTCAATTGATTTGAATTTAGTGCCACCTCCTCCTCCAAGGATCGGAAGCCAGTGGATGAAGGTTAGGAGTAAAGAGGAAAATGTCACGCTGATATTGCTCACATTTACAGTGAAGATTTGTTTACTCCAAAGATCTGAATGGCTGTGTACATACATGTAGACACTAATCGGAAAGGCGATTGGCAAATCCACCTCTCTCTTTTGGAATGAAAATTCTTTGCAATTGGACTGAATTTAATTAGACAGAATTGTCAGTCTGACATGTTTACATGAAACATTTTTTGATCTAATCAGGCCTTTAATCCATGTTTTTGTCCATGTAAACGTAGCTAGTGGTTTAGGAGGGAGTATATTTTCCAAATGTTTGCAGAAAGAAACTCTTTTGGACAAGATTTGGACATCTCCACTCCAATTTGCTCCATTTTAGTCCTGACTGCATGTTACAGCTCATCAGCCTTCTAGAACATCAACACCCATTTCAAGCACTGTTCTGTATATAGTACTTTCCTCAGCTGACATCCTATAAACTCTAACAGGCTGCAACCCCGCAGCATGATGCTATCAGCACCTTCACTTATGAAGACAAGTGATTGTACTACATTTTATTTTACGGTATTAAATTTGAGAGGTTAAAAATAAACATACTTCAAAAAGGTTTGCATAAAAATTGTTGAAAACATGCCTTGTCTATTCTTTTTGCATTTCCATATGATACTTAACGTTGTATTATTCTTAGTTGGCTTAAAGACCCAAGAATGTATTGTCCAATTGAGTTTATAAGAGAGAAAAGGAGTACAGACAGTTTTGAAAGGTACCTTCAGCATCATTGAAGTGTTGTAATACACTGTCCTTCAGTACTTGTTCTACAAGAGAAAACATGTAATGTATAGCTATATTTTAAATGGCGTAATTGTTTGCCCTTTAATGTCAGCACTGAGAAAATTAGAAATTGTATTCTTTTTTTTCTTATGCGAAGGCTATTTCACCAGGAACTCAGATTGGGAAAAACCTTTTAGAGCCTGATCGTTTTTCCCTCTTTCCTTTACTCTACTTTCACTCATATCCTCAGCAACATTACATTAACATTGTAATAAACCTTGTCAGCAATATAAACATACAGCATTGTAACCTGCTATTTTAACACCATAAACATCGTCTGCAATCTTGTTTCGGAAATTGACAAAGGTCGGCACATTTTCACACAGGATAGACAATGTTTCACACTGGTCTGCAGCAATCCAGCCTCTGTTACAGGGGCCATAATCTAAAGCCTAAACAAATGACAGGCCAAAACTAACTTTTCAGCAAAGGTTATGGAAAAGGCAGTTTATGATTAAACTGTCAAGGATCCAGTTTTTTTTGTTGTCTTTTTTCTGTCTCACTGAGAAGGCAGGTTCATACTGAGTGTAGCTACACTGTAGCAGTTTTGCACATCTCTTCAGGCTCATCATTGGAGCTTAAGAGGAGCTGTCTGCAGGTCATTCCACACCTGAGTGTATATCCTAAGGTTACCTGGTTTCTATCCTGTAAAAGGATCAAGCCATCTAGCTCCCCTTCACCATAACAGTAAATATTTGGAAATCAGGCTCCATGACCGACGACCCCTAGGCTAATAATTTCCTCTTTTTTCATAAGACTTCTACCCTCCAAAGAACCTCTTCCCATCTGTGTTAGACAGCTACCCTGGACCCTGATTACTTCCTCCTCATCACCAGACAAACTATGTTATGTTATTTATTTGTCCTCCTTCCACTAGTGATGTCCTCTAGAACTGCAGAAGCAATTTTATACTTTAACATTGCATTCTAATTCAGATATTTATACACATGGGTTAGAAAACCACCTAACAGAAATTGACTTCTTAAAAAATGAACTGGCTCTAATTAATTTTCTGTCAGTTTTTCAAACAGGGCGCAATAAATTGGTAAAGATTAGAACTGCTGTCTGTTTGAACAGGAAATATCCTTGATTTGGTGTAACTAAATCTCAGTACAGAGACTAAGAGGCCAGTTGAAACTGTCTGGTACTGAACTAAACTAGTCTAGATCTTATATTGCAGAACTGTTGCAATTTAGTAATAAAAAAAAAATCTATTAATGGCCCTTTCTTGTAGAAATCCCCATCCTTCATTCTGGGACAACTTTGACCTGTTATCTGCATTCCCTGATTGGATTGACATACCATATATATGTAGCCTGGGTGCCAGTCCGAACTTAGTCCCGCCCACAAGGTTTGAGTTCGGGGAAGTTCGGTCTGGCTCTGCTCCATAGTAGCGCGAGTATTAAAGCCCACTGTCAGGCGATCCAATCAAATTGTCAGGGCGGGCTTTATACGATGATGGACAGATGATCAAGAGTAACGTTATCAACCACGTGACCAATGCGCGCTTGGGTGACAACAATAATGGCTGCCGCTGGAGAGTTTAGGTGAGTAGATTCTGCTATTAGGTCTGTTCTAGAAGATATCGACAGCAAATTAATTTTAAAAGAGGAACAGAGAAACGCGATCAAGTCTCATCTTCTTTTTTTTTTTTTTTTTTTTTTTTTTTAAGTAGAGCAGAAAAACAGAAGAAGAAGAAGGAAAAAGAAAAAAACAGGACAAAAGATGAAAGAAAGAGGAGATAGGAAGGAGACAATGACAAAACATTTTCAGTCTGCTTCAACACCTGTAATGAGATGGAGAAAAAAAAAAAAAAAAAAAAAAAAAAAAAAAAGAACAGCACAACCAAAAAACATGGTACGAGATATACAATAAAGCAAACACCTTGAAACTATCACTAAAGTAATATTATTAAGTCTGACATGTACTCTGTGTTACCTGAAGATATGAATGTGGGGTTTCTGTTTGGAAGTGAATCTCTAAGTACCTGAAGCCTAGCACCTGTAGTTGTTTGTGAGGGTGAACTTGTGCATGTAAAGTTTTAACCATAGAAAAAAATGCTCAATAGTGGTTGTGGAGAGCCGGAGAGGCACACCCCCCAGAGCACTGAGTCCAGCGCCGGGAGACCCAAAGCCCCAGGCGCCCAAGGGGACCCCAGAAGCGAAGGCACCAAGGCGGGGCCAGCCCCGGAAATCAGACCCCACCAAGGCAGGAGGAGAGACAGCCACGAGGAAGCCCCCCAGCCACCGCCATGCCGGCGCCCCGGGGAGCCGCGGGGACGAGTCTGCGGGCCCCGCCGGCAGCCGGCCACCCCGAAGTAGGGCCGGGCGCCGAACACCAGCCCCCCCACGGCGCCGACCGAAACGCCCCAGCCCCACAGAGCACCGAAACACGCCCCGCCCCCCCGCACCAAGCCCCGGCGACCGGCCGCAACACCCACCGCGACCGCACCACCAAGGAAAACACTAAGGCGGCCCCGCCCCCGGCCGGGGCCCATGCGCATCCGCCGCGAACCGGCCACGAGCGCCGCGGGACCCCCCCCAAAACGCCCCCCCCGGCCAAAAGCGCAGCCCCACCCCACCAAGACCGATGCCAACAGCGCGCAACGAAACACACCGCGCACAGAATCAGCCCGAGAGCAGAAAAGCCGCCCGGCGCAAAACCGCAAGAGGAGCAGACCGCAGCCGGCGCAACCACCCCCCCCAGCAGCCCGAGGGGCAGCACAAAGCCAGAGCGGAGCGAACCGCGCCGCCCCCCCACCGGACGATGCCAAAGCAGCCCAGCCACGTCCGCCACACCCCCCGCAGCCCGCACCAGGCCCCGACACGCGGCCAGAGCAGCTCCGCCGCCCCGGCCCCCCACCACGCGCCGGTCATAGCCACCCCAGGCCCCCACCCGCCCCGCAGCCCCACCCGCCGCAATCAGTGGGAACAGAGCAGCCCCGCCATGCCTCCAGGAGGGAAAACCCACCCGAATACCCAGCCAGCGCAGCCAGCCCGCCCAGACCGGGCCCCCAACACTACCCCCGCCGGAGCCGCCCGGACCCCCACACACCAGCGGCGCGCCGCCAGCAGGACCCCCACCCAGCAGGCCCGCCTGCCCCCCGAGAAAACAGACATGCCAAACCCCCCAAAGAAATAAAGAGAAAAAAAAAAAAAAAAAAAAAAAAAAAAAAAAGGGGCCCCCACAATGCGACAGCGGACACCAGACACCGACCCGCCCGCAACCGCTCCCCCCCACCGAGGAAGAGAAAAAAAAAAAATAAATAAATAACAAATAAATAGGTAAATAAATAAATTAATTAATAATTACAATTAAAATAAATAGGCAAGAGGAGAAGTGCGAGCGGAAAAACCGGAGCCCAAAACAGGACCCAGTCTCATCTTCTTATTCTAGGCGTGAAACTGCACGCTTTGATTTTTGTGGACAACAACTATGCCTCGCTTAAGATACGTCACGCACTCCGTTGCTCTTATTGGTTGTAGGTCTATCCAATTGAGTGCAGAGGCATTTTTTTTCCTGGTTCGTTCAAAACACGCCCCATAATCACAGCTCTATGGAGCAGTATCAGACTCATATTCTGACTAGAATTGAGTCGGACTACGTCAGGCTAATATATATGCTGGTGATAAAGTAAATACCTCTAATTTACCAAATCACTCCAATATATTTATTTTTTCAAACAAAAATAATGACTACAAAAACAGGAGACCGAATAGGTTGGTTTCAGTTTGGAGAGAAATGCATCATATCAGGTCCTTTGTCAAATAATGGCTTTTAGTCCCTTTGTAAAGAGATCATTTCCAAATTGGCCTGAAAGGGTTATAATCGGGGGATTAAATTTAATTTTAAAGTTGCTTATCAGGTCTGTGCTTTCAGGACCAGCAGACCCTAAAAACTTCTGTCAGTCAATGAGCCTGATAAACTCTGTGCAGAGAGACATACTTCCCTCCATGCTTCTTTTCTTTACAGTTCGATGTTTTGCAGTTCTTGTTGTTTTTACATCTCTTTGCAGGTGGTGAAGCAGACTGGAGATGTTTTATCATTATCTCCCTTTTATCTACTCTTTCTTTCATCTTTTCCCCTTTTTTTGTTTTTCATTTCCTGTACTACGTACATTGCAGTGTCCATATAATCTGTAATATTCCCTGCATTAATTATAACAAAGCAATTTATATGCATAAATCAAGTAGAACACTATGGCGATAGCAGTACTGCTCCTCTTGTGAAAGTTAAATCTGTTGGGCTCTTTTTGGCATCAAGACAATTATTCTTATTGCCACATTGCCATATGGAACACTGTAAAAAATAATACAAAATAAAGATGTTTTGCAGTTCTACTACCCATGTGATGCATGAAGTTAAATTAGGTTAAGCATACAGCACGGCAAATCACATACTTTGATGTTTTCAGCTAGGACCTGCTGACTGTGGTTGGATTGTACTTCCACACAACAGATGTCATACGAACCAAGACAATGGATGTTAATAAGAAAATAAATCTTGTCTTTTAGATTATTGTCACTACATAAAGGAAAATAAATGATTGATCCTTGCTCTGTTGCCTAATAGTAAGGAAATAGAAACATTACTAGTTCTGGGATTTATGATTGGGATCAACTAATGTGAACCTTTTTGTTCATCCAGAACATGTTCCCTTTTTTACTCTGTGTACAGTAAAGGGAACGTGTGAGGCAGCATTTAGCTCTGAGATGTGCAGAAACTACGTCAGTACATCGGGAATTATAATATTATTATTAATTGTAGTTTTCTGACTTAGTTTAAAATGTATTCAGTTAATTTCACTTAAATTTAATTTCAATTTTTTAAAGTTTTACCTTCATTTGAGCATTATTCTTGGTTTTTAATGTAATGTTTACTTTTAGTTAGCTTCCTTCAAGGTACACTGAATTACATTGCTTATGGATAGTGCTATGAAAAAATAACTTGCTTTAGTTTGTGCAAAAAAGTCTAGTTTTTGTGTCATGCCTCCTGCTACCTTTAAACAACAAGCAGTCTCATTTTAAACCCTCTTGTGCTTCAGTGCTGTTTGTTACAATGGCACAGCTGAACTTGAAAGCATACGTAGAATATGGTTGTTACCTGTGGTGTTAAAGCCAAACAGCAAGGGACAAGAGACTGCGAAAGCAAGGACCCACACTGTAGCAATCATGGCAAAGACTCTTTTCCTCGACCGATGAGTTGTGTTGTACAAGACTGGCATTACCACTGCTGTGTACCTGGGTACAAAAACACACGCAGGGGAAAAAGTTTGAGCTTACAGGGAGAAAAGATTGTCACATTCAGGTACAGGACTATAAAGGACAGAAGAGAGTAAAAATACCTATCCCCCTTTCAAAAAAAAATGTTGGTCTTTGGGATCCTTTGAAATATGCGGAGAGAAAGCTGTAGATAATATAAAGACCAAAACCTAGACTCTACAGGGACTCCGGTTTAATAATTAATCAGTGTGCTATATATGCCACAAGTGCATAAGGAGCACTGGGTAATAGCAAAATAGGGAGAGAAAAAAAATTTGATTACGCTATAAAAAATTGCAATTGTATTGGAGCTCAACCTCAAGTTGGTGCAGCATTGTGTTGTTTAGAGCCAGATGACTGCCAATGTTATTTATTCTCAAATGATTACTCTGAACCTGCTCTGAGTAGAAAATGGAAAGTTAAGCCCACATTGGCACCAACTCTTTGTTCATTCTTTTACTACCCTTGTTGCCAAGGTTTCGCCAGGTTAAAAGGTGTTTGGTTAATTGCAAAGCACAAGGCTTATGATTTATTTTACAATAAGTGGTTCTACTCTAAGACAGAAATCTCTTTTGCTCTAAATTAACTTCACCTCTGACTGGATCCAATAATAATCAAAATTGTTGTGTGTATTTCTTTCTGTCTAACAGTCTCACAGTATCTATTGTTATAAACATATTAATATACAACAGGGTTTTTAAGGTATTACTTATGACCAGTGGCAACAAATGCTCCTAATGACACAAAACTGCACAATTATGCTATGGGAGCAAGATTGACTCACACAATAATCAATCACAGAAAATTGTCCCAAATAATCACACCTCTCTGGTGTAAATTAACTGGTTGTAAAAGGTGAGAGGGTGTCTAACAATACACAATTACACAAACAAAAAGCAAAAAGAAAAATTCTCCAGCTAATCTGTGTTGGTGATTAATACCTTGATAAAACAGTTAATTTCCCCTCTATTTCTATTCTATTTCTATTTGTTAAATCTGTCTGTCATTGACTTTAGGAAACCTGCCCAATGAGAGAAAAGGAGAGGAAGGTTTGAGACTACATGATTACTGACATACGAACAGCTTAAGTAAAGGATTTGCCTTTAGGCCTACCCATATTCTACTTTGAGTAAGTGCCATGATGCCTAACTTCAAAAGCCAATCGTATTTTGAAAAAGAAGGTTATATAACAGCATGCATGATTCTATCTAAACGTACCAATCTCTATATTTATTATTTTCGTTTTAAGGCTTTTTTTCTTCTTGTACTCAGGGTGGATAAAAGTAGCTCTGCACACTAAGCTGAGAGAGGGTACACCGTATAACCAACATGTAAGGATTTAGAAAAAGAAATAAAAAAAATTTGTAAATTTGTGCAAGTTGTAATGCATTGCTGGTAGTCCTAATCAATTTACAAAACAAGCTCGAATATAAACTGCACCTCGAGGAATACTAAAATAAATGCCACTTAGGAGGTTGCTAATTTTTTCAACCACCAGCAAGCTCCTGATATAACCCTGGATACATATTTGAAGAGTGTTCTAATTAAAAATAGTGGAGTTCATTTGAATATTTCAGTTTTCTGGGACATATCACACTTTTAAATTTACTTAAAAAACTTTTCTACATAGTTAAGGTCAAGTCTATTCCTTTGACTTAATGTTAGCATGTTTAATTTAATCCAAAAACAGAGGTATAAAAAGTATAGTCCAAAGAAAAAGTTGAAAAAGCCTTCAGAAAGCCTGAGGAGGTTTTTGATGAAGGATACTTTAAAATATTCCATTAGATTTTTAACATGGAAGCAAATTCAAAAGAAATCTCATACATTTTAGAAATGGGAATATTTGTCTTTAAAGCAGAAAGTTTTTAAACTGTAAAGTAAAAAAATGCAATAAAACTTTGTAGTAAATTAGGAGAACTTTTAGGGATTTTCTAATTAGAATTAGCTTATTTGATTGCTGAACCTCCTTTGAAACATTATTATAGAAAAAAACAAACTATGACCACTTTAATTTATGTATTTCTAAGCATTGCTGGGTAGATAAAACCATGCATACTTAACAGTCACTGCTGTACGCAGTTATCAAGAGCGGGAATATCATTATATTCAATGGGTTTTTAATTATGAGAAAACCAATCCCCTTTTTGTAGCCATTAGATGGTAAAAGACCAAAGCGCTTTACATTACATTCAGTCATTCACCTTTTGTGGATTAGTTAAATCCACAAAAGGACAAACTCCTGCATCCATCGTCAATGTTGCCCCAGACATGAGCAAAGTCGTAGGATCATTCTGGCTGGATATTTGAGGACTTTTTGATCAGTTACATACCTGATTACGCAAGGATTTTAAGCATTAGGGCTGGGTATTTTCGCCAAAGTCCTGAATTGATT
The DNA here is from genome assembly GCF_016077235.1 of Cyprinodon tularosa. Lineage (NCBI taxonomy): Eukaryota > Metazoa > Chordata > Actinopteri > Cyprinodontiformes > Cyprinodontidae > Cyprinodon > Cyprinodon tularosa. Next base: position 16,945 of record NW_024038219.1, read on the forward strand.
AGATTTTGATACATACAGTTCTAAATCGATTAATTTCGATTCGATCGCTTTTTACAATAATGAAAGTTGTTCAACTGTGTTTCAAAATAATCACGTGTTTTATTTTCTTCCTGTCATATTAAACACAAAGTGCAAACTTGTAAATCGGACAGTTTAAACTTGAGATGTGAACAAACTGTCTCATAAGTGCAAACTTGTTTGTGAAAAGTAAAAAAGTGAAGCCTCATTCAAGCAGCAGATGTGACACAGTGGGGACACAGCAGACATGCATGGCTGCATTATCTCCACTGTGCAAACCACATGTGCAGCGTTGTCTGAAACAACTACAGGGTGTTTTCTGGTCAGCCCCCATTTGTTAATCACTTCAGTCAACCTATTGGCTATATTTGTAGCTGTCTGGCTTGAAGTCATCTTGAGTGCATCTTGAGTGCATCTTTCCTGCTCACGCGCGTCACTATAAAACAAATCGATCTCATTTCCTAGACATCGATTTAACAAAAATGTAAAGGAATCGATTCAAAATCGATTAAATCGATTTTTTTACCCAGCCCTATTAAGCATACTCTTTTTTTCAAAACATTTTTCAAAACCTTTTTTATTTGAATTTTGTTATTTGTCCAATTAAAACATCCAATTTTGTCTCAACCATCTGACCAACAAGTTGCCACCTTTAGGTGAAAGATTTTAATATTCACTACTGAAAACAATCAAATGTAAAACTGATCATAAACTGGAAGATGCTCAAACAATACTGTCACCGTCCACTAAGAGGTAGGTTGTATGTAAGATTTTAATCCTGATTCGCATTTCCCTTTGGGAAAAGGTTTTATTGATATTGATATCAGATGAGATAAAGTCTGAGCTGTTTTACACAAGGTAACAAAAAGGATGTCTGGAGACATTAGAGTAAGGCTTTAAAACCATTCATAACATTCATAACTGGGAGCTCCTTTGATGCATAAGATGCGTAGAATAATGTAGAACATCTACATTCTTTTAACTTTACTTAAAGCCAGCAGCTAAATGTGTCATAATCCTGGTTTGTTAACACTCAGTTTACATTCAGCTCTGCTCCTGGTGTCATTATCCCTCATTCTTCTCACCTGTGCAGCTCTGCATCTTCTCATCAGTGCTCATGCTTACCACCTGCTCCTCTGCCTATTTAACCAGACCTCATACCAGAGTGAGTAGATGTCTAGCGTTCCTTCCATGCCGGATTGACCTTGCTTTTGCCTCACAGATTCCATTAAATATATCCTGTCCAAGCCAAACTATTCTGAGCTTTTTCATTTCTGGACACTGACCTGGTTTTTGCCTTCTGACTTAAGATTCTCGCCTTTCCCCTCAGATACCTCCTGATTTAAACTCCTCAGCTCAAACCTGGTTCTGTCCCATGACCAACTACTGTAGTTCTGTTTTTTCTCTTCAGACTCCAAGAAAAGAATCTCCATCTAAGTGAGTTAACTTTTTTTTCTTCTGCCCAGTTATTTTATTTTTTTTTTGCTCAGTTCACTTTGATATACAACCCAGCCACTAACTACATCCCTGTTCCTGCTTATTGGGTCCCTGTTCACTTTGTACACTTTAATAAATTTGTTAAAAGTTATTGTGTCTAAATATTGGACCCTCGGTCTGCAACGTTACAAAATGGTTACAACCTGGAAACATGTATAAATAATTAGAAATGTATGTCAAAAATGGCTTTGAGATGAATTAATGAACAGAAAGAAAAATTAGAAATTGAATTTTATTGATGATAAAATAAAAAATACTTTATTGAACTTCAGTTATTTTTGATCTGGAACATGTAGAAAATGTTAATTTCTACATTTGAATTTTTTTTATATGCATGAAAGGTTGAATTTTTTTATATGCAGATTTTTTTAACACTTAAAAATTAAACTGAAAAATAAGTATTGAAAATGTAATCACTTTGAAAAAGTAATGTGAATTTTTAGCTTGAAGAGAAAATAAATAACATTTCAACTGTGTAGAAATAATGACAATAAATTTTTTTTTAGGCCAAAATGTGTTCTGATTATGTTTTAATACTGAAACAGTAAGTACAAACATACAACATTTAAATTTCAGTGGCATTTTTAATTCAAATCCCAGCGACACAGATTTACTACCATATGTTTATATTAAAATTATTCCACACTGAGAGAAGAGCTGCTCAAATTTTAACTAAAATAAACTCCCTGTAAGACAAGAACTCTCTATTTATTGTCAGTTAAGGAGGTTATTTTCATAAGCTAACACATGCAGAGCAAACCTGGGACTAAAGGGAGATTAACTGCTATGCAGTGTCATGGAAATGCACAGCTTCATCTGAAGCTTTCCTAACCGAATCCCTGATAGGAGCTGTATAAATAGATCCCTCAGCACCTCTGGGTCTTGCTTAGACCTTTATTAATTTTACTATTCTCTTGGTGCCTCTGGCCTGTAAGTTCAAAGACCTTCGAGAGACTTTAAATATCAACTGTGAGACAGGAAGGAAACTACACAAATAAATAATGTAAATATGCAGTCCACATCCAAAAGAAACTTTCATACACAAACACAAAAGGGAGGTGTGGGAAATTGCAATGTTCTCCATTTAAAGTAAAACAACCAGATCAAAGAAAACATAATCATAAAAAGTCACTATCCAGCATTAGACTTCAAAACATCCATCATCATGTGACATGAGAGGACTGAAAGATGTCATCAAAAGTCCCAGTAAATGCACTGAGGAGGTCCGCACTCACCTGTCAATGCTGATAGCGCACAGGTTGAGTATACTGGCAGTGCACATCATGACATCCAGCGTGACGAAGATGTTACAGTAGAGTCTGCTGAAAAGCCAGGCGCCGCCAACCACCTGCACAGGACAGACAGGCTGATTAACAGAGCCCGCATTTCTCTTCCTCTCCATCACCATGACGCACGGGTGAGTGCATTTCGTCGTGCAGGTGACAGAAGGCAGAGGGATTGGAAAAATGAACACACAAATGCAGGGTGTATCTTACGCACAAGCAAGCAGAAAAAACAAGCCATGGCTGCATTGTTTTGTTTCATATTTACTCACATACTCTTAAAATATATATTAGTATATAAATAAGTTTATTAAAACGAAAATGAAAGAAAAACAATCTAATGCGAGCTAAAACAATAGGGTGTGCAGTTGTATTCAGCCAAGATTTTAAAAAATGTCTTATTTCCTGATATTTTTTCCATAAAAGCTAGCTTTGTGTTTTGGAATAATAATACTTTTGATATCATCAAACTGTTTCACCCCAACTGTGGATAGCTTGATCATCTTCTATTACCATGGGCCTCACAGATGATTCACAGATTAATGCTCACCTTAACAGGCCCAGTCAATTTACGTGGATAGTGATGTCTTAGGAAATTTGGAAATGTGCGTCACACGCAGCGCCGTGTGCAGTGCCCTAGTGCTTGTAAATGTAATGGTCCAATGAAGGTAATTTAAAAAACAGGACATACAGACATGTCCTGGGAAATACGGACGTTTGGTCACCCTATTACTAACTATCAAATGCAAATAATGTAGTTCCAGTGCAACTTCTCTATTGCACACACTAAAAAAGGGGCAGGTTCTTGGTGCCCAATGTGAGAGTGCCCTTTAACAATAAATATTGAATATGTATAGAGATTTCATAATACACAAATACATTTTATCAAGTCAGTAAAGCTGGCCCTGCACCATGACAGTGATGTCACAGCTTACAGGTCCGTCATAAAACAAACTTCACTTTATAAACATTTTGTGACAGTCATATGTGTCCTGAAGCCTTTGCAAATAAAAATGTAAATCTTTCTCACTTCCTTTGTCCAACTTTTATCTAGTGTGTGCTCAAAATGCTCAGTTGCAAAAAAATCATGCCCTTTAAGACATCATGTGGGGGGGCGCTTCATCTAGCAGGCACAATATTTCTACCACTGACTCAAAGCATCCAAGCATATCCAAGCAGAACCTTATGGCGACAGTCATAATCATCTGCTGGTGAAAGCAAATCTGTTGGGCTATCATCTAGCTCTAGGACATCAATTCTGAGAGCTATATTGGGAAAAGCCCCCCTCTCCCCCTTTGTTTTCAGACATGTTGAAAAAATCGTGGTGTTAGTGCACTGGCTGAGGTTGCTAAAGATCGCAAGATGCGCCCCAGAACTACCATCCATGTTTACTGCCATGCATTATGTCCTCTACTGTGCACGCAGGACACTAAAGTGGTATGAATGCAGTTCACACAGGAGATCAGATACAAAACGCCTATTTTAGGAAATATGAACAACCATGCAAAATAATTGCTTTTCACAAAAATATTAGAATTAAGCATTAATGCCTGCAGTATGAACAGAGCTTAAGAGACCTCTGAGACCTTTAAAGAGCAGTTGATTAATAATCAGATTAAATTACACACAGGTGGACTATTTACTAAATAGGTGGTTTCTGAAGGCAGCTGGGTGTACTGTATTTTATTCTGGGGCGTTTCATTAATAATAGAAATTAATGCTAGACTATTTATATTTTTAGATGTATCCCTCACTTCACAAATATACACTATTTTGTGTTTAGCTACAGTATGATCCCTTTGAATATTGTGGTTGTAAAAGGATAATATATAAGATTTAAAGGGGTATGCATACATTTTCTAAGCCGTGGTATTGTAGTGGCCAGTGTAAGCTTTCTATAAAGGTGTTCTTTGATCCTCATGACTCTAAATCTAAATAAGAAAGTTAAAAGGAGGACTCTGACTTAAATTGCTCTCACTGCTTTCCATAAAAGGGGAACACAACACAGGCCAAACCAACAAGACCCTTATCTCCCACATCCCCACTCGGTAATGGCTGTCTGACAGAGACAGATGGGATCCAAACACTATCACCTCATTAACAAATCTCCCAAATCAGAGATGAGAGTGCATACCTTTCTGCACAGGGAGGTGGCAGGCACACATGAGAATACAAACATGCCCATATAACAGTGTAAATAGACAAGAATCTCTCTCTTATTTGCAGTATGAGATTTTGTAGTGCAAGGCCTTTTTTTAAAGTAAAACTAACACAGAGATGATTTTTTTATTTCTCTTTACATCTTTTCCATTTGACTGTTTCTTTCAACTGGTAAAATGCAGTATTATCATCATCAGCATGTCAGGAAAAACACAAAACAGAAAGTGATTTTTTTTTCTCTTACTTAAAAAAAAAAATGATAAATATTAGAAAAACAGGTAAAGTACAGAGAAATATCTATAACAAAAAAATGTATAGGCCTCAAAACAAAACCCCTGTACATCTAGTAAATTACTCAAATACATATACATACTGTATATATGGACTGTGCTACCTTTACCATCTCTCAGGAGTTTGGAGCTCACCGTTTTCCCAATGGCAAGAGACAGAAAAAAAAGAGCTTACAGAAATTGATTCTCACAGTTTATAAATTACACCCTAAATTTTTTACAATCTGTGAGTAGGGTTTTTTTAAAGAGTGCCGAAGGATGTGTAAGGAACATCCTCTCCCTGCCTGTGTGACTTACTGTTGCCGAGTGTATTTCTAATCTGGGGCACCCACACTAGATTTCGCTATGCATGACTGATTTTTTTTTTTTATCATCTTATGTCTCGTTTGATCTTTTATTTTAAAAATCTGACGTGGAGAGTACACTTCCATTGCCTGGTGGTTTATAGAGGCTGCCGTTGCTAAACTTATTTTGGGATTCTTTGAAAAATGTTATAGAAGAACATACCTTATCTGTTAGAGAATGCGGGTGTTTCCAATGTGCTATATTCAGATATACTGATTGAAAGATGTGGGGCAAATCAAAAGGAAAACAAATGTCTGTGAATATTCAGGGTGGATAGCTTTGAAGGCTGGTAGTTACGCCATGATTAGAAATTTTGAGGTGGAGGATTTTTAACTCCCCTCATCAACAGAGGTTAAGGGAGGCTTTTGTGAACCTAATGGGCCAAAGCCTTAAAACTTCAAGCCACTTGCTTCGAGACGGTATCTCAGCAATGCCAGAAGCTTGTGCTGCCTTTCCTGTTGACGCAGGATAACTCGCTACTAAGGCAAATGTGTGGGTATGTTCTATTATAACCTGGACAGGGAGCTATGGTGATTGATTCCTTTAGCTGCGGGGTAATTGTGTAACAGCAGGTACTGTTTTGACAAATAGGAAAATTCAGCTGTAATAACAACCGTTCAGCCACTTTGTCAGTAATGAGACAATCATTGCAAAACAAAAAAAAATCTCACTGGGTTAAGTTCAATTTAAGTGCCAGTATACAGATTAGATTATAAGTGGTGATTTGTAGAGTAATTTGTTATTAATAGATCACCTCACACCTCTGCTGAAAAGCTTTGGGAAGATGCTCCTTTTTTCCCCCCATTCACCTGCACTTTGGTACCTATCACAAAATCTCATCTCCTGCTTTAACAACCATTGTTTCTAAAAGGGCAGCAAACTAAGCTACATTTAATGTCCATAGGGAATCCATGATGTATTGCTAAGAGGAAGATGAGAAATACCAGACAATACAGCTTTCTGTACTTTAAAAACTTTAGAGGCACAATTCACAGACACCATATAGCCTACTCTGACTATTAAGCAAGGATGCAGAAATCAATGGAAATGCTTCTCAAATGATTCAGAAATGACCTGAAAAAAAAGCATGACTTAGTATTTCTCCATAAACACCTGACAAGCATTGATAAGGATTCTCTGCTGATTGCTTGGAATAATGGCAGCTTTATGTTTTCTTATCCATTCAGATATTGAGGGTCCCATTTAGGGCATTCAAAATTTATTTTCACAAGTTTTGTTGAAAATAAATAATAAAAAAAGATATGAATGAAGTAGTGTTGTTATTGTAAAAGTAATTAATGTTGAATTAGTAAAAACATACTTTTTAAAATGGGGATCGATTTAAAGAAACACCTTTTTTCAAACATTTTAAATACAGCGTCATACAGGGAAAACTGTACTGTAAAAATATCTGCTTAAATCCACTTTTAATAATTGTATTTTATCTAAAATAAAACCCACTTATTTCAAACATATAATTTTGTTCTTACGAAGCATAATGTTACATCCCCAAGTTGGATTTCTTTGTTCTTGCATCAAATTAACACCTTGCTCTGTTTAGGCTCTGCCTTTAAGACTGGCTGCTGCTTCCTGAGTCTGTCCAATCAAGATCACCTGAAGACTATTTAAGGCCTGTGAAGCAGTACTTCAGGGCCTCTGAGCCATTTGTCTGCCATACACCTCTGTGTTCCTTGTTGAATCTAACGGGCTGTTAAGTAAACCTGCTTGGATGTTTTTTTGTAGGGGAGAGCTGCCCTTTTGTTTAACCCCAGTTTTCTCCTGTTTATGTGTTGGGTAGGTAGGTTATTTTGTAGGTTTGTATATTTTGGTAACAATAAAAAAAATACCTTGTCAGCATTACTAAATATAAGATTACCAAGTGTGCTAAAATTTGAGGCGATTAATTCAAAATTTAAACACATAGTTGGCTAATAAAATTTAAATCTCAGACTGGTTTAGGTGTGCTATACTGCAACACGACACTGACAGCCTTCTCACTCTTCTGTTCAGCAGAGCCTCAACTTCCTGCTCTTCTATGCTTAATTACAGGAGTTGGAATACTCTTGTGTGAAAGCTGGGTGTCCAGCTGCAGCCAATCTACAATCAAGCTCCAAGAAAAGGCCCCTGCTCTGCACACAGCTTGCTGCAAAATTGTAGCTGGAAATTGACGCTGTTAGTCATGCTTTGACTACATTCTTGGTTTTGCAGCTCTGCTGGCACTTTGATTATTAATCCTTGGTCTTTTTTGTTTGCTGTGTCTCTGCTTAATTTGCTCATTTCTCCATGACCCTGACACTTAGTTGGTATTCATAGTTCATTTCTGAATTCAGATCATACTTTATGTGATTAAAAAAAAACTTTTAATTTACCACTAATAGGTCCAAAGTACTAATTATGCTCTCCTCAGAGCCTTGTAAATGTATTATTGCCCTCTGAGCTTTTTTTTTTTAATATTTTGTCTTTTGTGATGGACCAACAAAAACGAGAGGAAAATTTTGAAACTGAAGGAAAATTAAGGTTTTACTTCATTGTTTTATGAACCAAAAGATATTTAGGTTTGGCACGAACAATTATACAGCCCTCTGGCATACCTGCTTTGTATAATCAGTATTTATTGTAAATACAGCTTTTATATATTTTTATGGTACATCTCTAAGCTTTTCACATAGTTTTGTCACATAATCTCAAACAAATTTAGGTCAAGATTGTTCTATCCCAATAATGTGCTTTGAATAAAAGGATTTTTGAAGCTCTGTTATAGGTTGCTGTACTGATGGATGATGAACTTTACCTCCCTCCAATAGCCTGTCTTCTTAAGCTTCTACAGGTGCTGGTCATAAAATTAGAATATCATGAAAAAGTAGATTGATTTCAGTAATTCCATTTAAAAAGTGAAACTTGTATATTATATTCATACATTACATACAAACTCATATATTTCAGATGTTTATTTTGTTTAATTTTGATGATTACAAATGACAACAAATGAAAATCTCAAATTCATCATATCAGAAAATTAGAATATTACTGAAGACCAATAAAAACAAAGGATTTATAGAAATGTTGGCCAACTGAAAAGTATGAACATGAAAAGTATGAGCATGTACAGCACTCAGTATTTAGTTGGGCCTCCTTTGGCCTGTATTACTGCAGCAATGCGGCGTGGCATGGAGTCGATCAGTCTGTGGCACTGCTCAGGTGTTATGATAGCCCAGGTTGCTCTAATAGTGGCTTTTAGCTCTTCTGAATTGTTGGGTCTGGTGTATTGCATCTTCTTCTTCACAATACCCCATAGATTTTCTATGGGGTTAAGGTCAGGAGAGTTTGCTGGCCAATTAAGAACAGGGATACCATGGTCCTTCAACCAGGTACTGGTAGCTTTGGCACTGTGTGCAGGTGCCAAGTCCTGTTGGAAAATGAAATCTGCATCTCCAAAAAGTTGGTCAGCTGCAGGAAGCATGAAGTGCTCTAAAACTTCCTGGTATCTGGCTGCGTTGACCCTGGACCTCAGAAAACACAATGGACCAACACCAGCAGATGACATGGCACCCCAAACCATCACTGACTGTGGAAAATTTACACTGGACTTCAAGCAACGTGGATGAAGTGCCTCTCTTCTTTTCCTCCAGACTCTGGGACCTTGATTTCCAAAGGAAATGCAAAATTTACTTTCATCAGAGAACATGACTTTGGACCACTCACCAGCAGTCCAGTCCTGTTTCTCTTTAGACGCTTCTGACGCTGTCTGTGGTTCAAGAGTGGCTTGACACAAGGAATGCGACAGCAGAAACCCATGTCTTTCATACGTCTGTGTGTGGTGGTTCTTGAAGCACTCACTCCAGCTGCAGTCCACTCTTTGTGAATCTCCCCCACATTTTTGAAGGGGTTTTGTTTCACAATCCTCTCCAGGGTGCGGTTATCTCTCTTGCCTGTACACTTTTTTCGACCACATCTTTTCCTTCCCTTCGCCTCTCTATTAATGTGCTTGGACACTGAGCTCTGTGAACAGCCAGCCTCTTTAGCGATGACCTTTTGTGTCTTGCCCTCCTTGTGCAAGGTGTCGATGGTCGTCTTTTGGACAACTGTCAAGTCAGCAGTCTTCCCCATGATTGTGTAGCCTATAGAACTAGACTGAAAGACCATTTAAAGGCTTTTGCAGGTGGTTTGAGTTAATTAGCTGATTAGAGTGTGGCACCAGGGGCCATCAATTTTGAACCTTTTCACAATATTCAAATTTTCTGATATGATGAATTTGAGATTTTCATTTGTTGTCATTTGTAATCATCAAAATTAAACAAAATAAACATCTGAAATATATGAGTTTGTATGTAATGTATGAATATAATATACAAGTTTCACTTTTTAAATGGAATTACTGAAATCAATCTACTTTTTCATGATATTCTAATTTTATGACCAGCACCTGTAAATACAGGACAATCCTCCATTATATAGCACCATGAACAGATTCCCTGTTCCTGTTAAACAAAAAAAAGATGTTTTGGTAGAATGAGTCTGCCACTACTATCGTATATACTGGGAATGCGCCTCATTTTCATTTTTTTTGCTAGATGTAACATTTGAAATCTATGCGAAAAACTATGTTGATCTCTTCAGACTGAAGCACCCTATTCCAGATATCTGCTTTGCTTCCTGGCCTGTGACAAACAATAAACAGTTTTGTTTTTTTTTTGTGTGGCTTCTATTCAGTTTTGGCTTTCTACTTGCAACTCTTCGATAAAGGTAATGTTTACCTGTCAACTGTTACCACATCTTCAGTCATGAGATTGCTGGGATTGCTGCAACCTCCATAGATAGAGAAGGTTTTATGATAAACTATTTTTTATATAAACTGATTTATAACAAGGATTGATCTGGGATCTATGTGAGTAAATTTTATTAGAAAGAATAGAATATAATAAATTGGAATATAAATATCCTTCATTGTTCCACAGTGTGGACATCCAGATGGGTCAATGGCAAAGCAATTAGGAAAATGGAAGCCCAGGTACATATAGGACAAATGAATCACAACAAATGAGCAACAAAAAGATCAATTAAAGACCTATCAACATTAAAAGTAAAAAAAACAAGCCCATATACAAGCATAGAGAAAACTGTGCGCAATGCTGCATTGATCCAAACATCTCATATTGAGTGGAAAGGAGCTATATAAATAACAGCATGGTTGTAAACACAGAGTCAAAGGTCTTTTAGAGAGTAGGAGGTACTCAAAAAGAACTCAGTCTACTGAAAAAGGTTAAGTCTGTTCTGACCCTTCCTGTAAAGTACATTAGTGTTGTTACTCAAGCTCAATTTATTGTGAAGTAAAGACCAAGATAGTTCTATTAGTCCAAGATCTCACATCAATTCACTGGATGGTGACCTGTGTGAATCTGGTGCATCTACATCTGCAGAAGTTTACCACCAGTTAATTAAATATGTTTATATAAAAGGACTAAATTGACTATATGCCCTCGTAAATACATTTAAATAGGTTTGTCTTGTTTAGTGCTCCGAAGTGAAATTTTTTTCAGAATTGAAACTTTATAACTGACCTGAACTAAGTACATTACATATAACAAGAGAGAAGATAATTGTGGAGTCTGTGACTAAGGGTTGTATGAAGCCAAATGGTTGCCCTATATTTTATTTAGTATTGGAGAAAATTGCCTGAATACAAACAGACTCAATACTTTTCAGTTAAACGTTGTGGTTTCAACGCTGCATCAACTGAATATGTCGAAGGTGTATTGATGTTTTTCAAAGCTTGTAGTGTCTTTTCACTGGATCTCAGACACTGTTGCAGAAACAGGTTGGCCTAAAAGAAGCTTTGAACCGATCACATTTTCTGGTAGCTTAGTGCTAATTTGTTTCTAAATCTAGATCTCAACAACACCCACTTTTTTAAACAACACACAACTTGTCTTATAAACGACAACACTGAAATAAATGTTTTCACACATCTAATAACAATCCACTGATAGAGTATGTTAACTCAGTGGGAATCAGGAGGTATTTCATTGTGACACTGTTAGATTATGTATGTGAACAATGTGTCAGCAGTAAGGTGTGCTGCATGTCTAACTACAAAGACGCAGCAGGGGCAGAAACAGTTGTCTGGCTGGTTGCAAATAGAAAATTTCAAGGTGAAAAAACTTCCTTATGAAAAAACCTGGGTTTTAATTTAAGCATAAAGATATATTAAAGGGGGTATATATAAAAAAAAATGTGTTGATAACTATGGATCATTCTTTTTGGCATCGACATCTTATAAAAAAAAAAAATACTAATTCAAGCCAGAAAAAAAATAAAAATAACTCTAAAACTCACTAAAACAGATTTAATTAGAAAACCATATTTGGATATTTGCTTTCTCATGAAAAAGATAAGAAATGATCTGATATTTGTACATTTTTCATAAAATGTGTAACAATCAATAAGTTCAGCTTGAAAAATGTGAAGAATTTGAGTTTATTCATTCCACTGGTAGACTTTAACCCTCCTTTTTTGATTTCTCACTGTCCTGATCTCAGCACTGATGCCTGGTCGGATTACTTATTTCATACACCTGCTTAACTCTGCCCAGTTCTCATTACCCGCTCATCTGATCCACCTGCATTAGTCTCTGGGTGTGTTCAATTTTAGAGGCTGCATCCTCCATGAACTTGGTCTACCTGGACTGGGTCTTTTAAGGTCCGTGAAAAGAGCTTTGGCTGTCAAGTCAAACAGGTCAGGAGCCACCGTGCAGCCCAGCACCATCGTCACGAATATCACATTTATAGTCCTCACACTTCAGAGATATTATAATCTGTGCTTAAATGTCAACCAAACCCATTTGCACAGCGACAGAAAAAAACTTTCAGAAAAAAACGTTCAAAAACAAACTATTTTCATTAATTTCAGATGTAATTATTCACATACTTTTATTTTATTAAACTGCACTTAAAACATTCAAAACTGTTCGTTGTCATTTCCCTTTTTCCTCTGAGCACGGAGTAGCTGGCTTGCTTGGACTCGCAATGAATCACGGGATACCCGAGGCTACATAGGATACACCAGACCCGTACTTCAAGCAAAATTAAGCCTTCATTTGCCGGCCACATAACGAGGACCTTTCCAATCCGAACAGACCTCGGCGCCGCGCTATGACATAATCGGCCGATGAATCTTGCATTCGGAGGATGCAGTTGCTGAATTCGAACTCAGTCACCATAGAACCAGCATTCAGACAAGTCATTAGTGCCAGATTATTTCGAGCATTTGGTGAGACTTATTCTTGCGTGCTTGTTATCTGACTACCTGCTCTTGATCGATAACCGATAAAGGCTTTGGCTTCACCCTATCGATTATCCTGCCTATGTTTGTCTGTTCGGTTCTGATCTCCTGCCTGTCCTCCAACCACCAATACATTGGTACCTCTGGGTGCGGATTGAACTATAAGACTACGATAGTGACTCGCACTTTCATGATCATTCACCTCCAGAAAGACCTGGTCCCTAACTTGTAGTCTCCACCCACAGAGGTTCCTACCGTCCTTAGCTCAGTCGCCACTTACTCCGAATCTGTTGTCAATAAACGCTCTGAAACATTTAACTGTTTGTCCGCCTTAAATACTGGATCATTCAGTGATTTGTTTGACACTCACGAATTGAGATTCTTATACGTGCCTACGTGTCTGAAGGACAACTCTCTGACATCTAAAACTTACAACAATATTTTTTCTTTGACATAACTTTGATTGAAAAAGCCTTTCATCTTTCTATTGAACAATCTCTTGATAGGAATAATGAGCCACTTTGGCCCCCCACTGCAGCTGACTGTATACTGAAAAATGACTCTTTCACCATTATGTATCAGAATGACGTAGAAACTCTGTCTATGTGTCTTTCCTATTAAGAACCAAAATTCATATTTTGCTCATCATAGATCCAGAACACATTTCTGAACAGTTTTCAACTTCACCCACACGTTCTTTAGTAAACTGCTGCGGGCAGCATTGATCTCTTTTTGAGAGCGTAGCTTTCTCATTATAGCCTTATGCTCACCAGTTTCACTAACTGCAAGATGGTAGACTCATAAGAACAATAACTGGTTAATATTCGAGACACTAGGTGGTATGCAAATCACCCTGACTTAAGATTGCATTGCATTGCATGGTATTAAAAAAGAATAGCATAGATTTTCCCTATGAAGCTCTTCTGTTGCTGATATTCTACACAGGCATAAACTGATATGATTAAAACTCCATGCTTTTAATTAAGTCAGATCAAGCACAAATAGGGAATCAATAAAATCCAACCTGACTGAACTGAACAGTAAAAATATTAATCCATTAATTTTTTTTTTTTATGTGGATCATATCACAATCTCAAGGGAAAATAGTTTAATAAAATAAATAATATGGGTTTTAGACTTAATGTACTTGTTCTGTACAGAGTCGTGGCTAACTGCGAAGCAGAATGAATGAAATTTAGATGTTGTCTATAGATAAGATAAAAACTTTATTCCGGACTCATGGTCCAATACAGTAAATACATACATAGAAAAAAAATAAAAATAGTTAATAATAAAAAACACAAAAACAAGTACTATTATCGACTAAATAGGGACTTTAAGAAGACAGGAATACCAGTGTCTCCACAGCTTAGACTGATATCGGATTGCACTATGTGTGGTATCAGTAAGTGACAAGGTAATTTCCAGATGCATTTAACCTACAAATAAACTTATATATTTGCTTTCATAAAAAAGCTTGTATGGTATTGACACTTGCTGTGACAGACATCTCATTTGCACTGGTCCATCTTGGCTGTTTCAAAAGTAGCCGCATAGCATCATTATATGCCACCTGCAGCCTTTGTAGGTTGATTTTTCTATATGTAGTCCACAGGTGAGCGGTGTTCAGAGAGGTACAATATGCATTAAACAGTGCCACCTTTACTTTATTTATAAAACCATTTACAAGTGAAAATGTGAAATTTCCCAGCCACCCACTATAGTCTGAAAAATCTTAATAAAACCTCATGTAAAAAAAATAGCCTTGAAAAAACCACTAATAAGTAAATAGACAACACTTGTTGTAACCCGGGTGTAAATCCCAGTGATTTTCCATTTACATGTTTAGATAATGGAGAAAGATTCCAGTGATCATTCTGTGAATGTTTTTTCACTTCCATCCCCTCATTGCTACACAGCCAATTGCTGTTGAGTATCAGGGTCACATGTGCAACAGCCTATCAGTTAGGTATATTAGTTGAAGTGGGGAAGTATGAAAGACTATGGCATGTTGGGAGAAGCAGAGCTGCAGGAGCTAACTACTTAGCCGAGATGACATGAAAAAAGCTGTTTGTCTAACATACAAACTATGGAATTGGCCAGGTGTTGATGGCGAGCTGAAGGTCCAGGCCTAGAGCCCAAGAAAGATTGCACTTTGGGTGCACAAAGACTTTGGATCTCCTGCCAGGCTGGTAGGAGGCTCCTTGCAGCCAACGAACAATTTTGTTTCCACTCTGCTCTGACTTTTGTCAGTCCACAACCTGCACTGTACCAAGCACTTTAGAAGAAATTTGCTTGGGACCTTTAATCAACCCCAGCTCGGGGTGAATGGACTGAAGGGATGTGGTTTCATTAATTGTGGAATTGATAAATTTTGTTTTTCTTTTTCCTCTTTATTGTTTTGTTTTCTTTCTTTTTTGCGCATTATATATGGCCATTTGGATGATTCACTGATGTAAATATGTATAAAATTTTCCTCACTATAAATACAAAGCACTCGCAACTGCAAACTTCTAGTCTCTGTCTGCTGTTTCATGAGTTGTATCTATCTTCTGAGAACTAGCCTATTGACCTTATTTGTTATGATCCATTTGCATTAATTTAAAATATAGTATACTGTTTTTTACAGATATGCTACATTGTGTTCCCTTTTGTTTCACCCACCAAATTTTGGATAATCCTTGCCTATTTTCCATAACCAAATGGAAAAGCAAATAACTGAGGAAATGTACGCCCAAATGACATGTGTGACACATCATGTGAAAGCTAACACCTTCTGGTTTCTGAAAATATAAACTAACCTTCAAAAATTACTCAAAGTTGTTTTTTTATTCTCAAAAAAATAATAGTTTTTTTTTTGACAGCACTAATAGAAAACATGCTTAATAAAAGGCATGTCTCATTGTATAACATTTGTTCTACATCATGTCAACCACAACTGCAGAACATTTCTGTGGGGCCTTGAACTGTTGGTGTCACCAGCGTCTCCAAACCTCTCCAAATGGGCCGTATTGTGTCAAATTGTGCCATTTGACCCATAAAATAACATTGAAGCAATTTGATGCCCACAGATCAATTATGAAGCAAGTATTTTTCTACTTTTTTTTATTACTTTTTAATGACTGGTATATATATATATATTCAAGGTGGAAGGTTGGGAAAAAAAAGTATCCCACAATTTGAACATCTAAAAGAGCAATGCTCAATCTCTTAGTAAGCATTATGATGTTGTGATGTATTTTTTTCACCAAAGCATATTTTTAATAGGAGATAACATATACAGTCCTTTGCGAAAGCATTCGGCCCCTTTTTGACCTTTTGCCACATTTCAGGGTTCAAACATAAAGATATAAAATTGTAATTGTTTGTGAAGAATCAACAACAAGTAGGACACAGTCATATAGTGGAATAAAATTTAATGGACATTTTAACATATAAAAAACTGAAAGAATTGGGTGTGCAAAATGATTCAACCCCCTGGAGTTAATACTTTGTTGCGCCACCTTTTGCTGCGATTATGTCTCAATCAGTTTTGCAAATCGAGAGACTGACATTTTTGCCGATTCTTACTTGCAAAACAGCTAGAGTTCAGTGAGTTTGGATGGAGATCGTTTGTGAACAGCAGTTTTCAGTTCTTTTCACAGATTCTTGATTGGATTCAGGTCTGAATCATGACTTGGCCATTCTAACACCTGGATACCTTTATTTGTGAACAATTACATTGTACATTTTGCTTGATCATTTTGATCATTGTCTTGTTGGAAGACAAATCTCAGGTTTTCAACCAGAAAAATCTCTGGTATTTGGCTCCATCCATCTTCCTATAAATTTGAACTATCTTCCCTGTTCCTGCTGAAGAAAAGCAGGCCCACACCATGATGCTGTCACCACCATGTTTAACAGTGGGGGTGTTGTGTTCAGGCTGATTTGCTTTTATGCCAAACATACTATTTTGCATTGTTGCCAGTTTGATTTTGGTTTCATCTGACCAGAGCACCTTTTTTTCCACATGTTTGCTGTGTATCTCCGGTGGCTTCTAGCAAACTTTAAACTAGACTTTTTAAGGATGTATTTAAGAAATGGCTAAGAAAAAAACAGATGTGTGCAGTCTATGACTGATTGTATAGTCTCCCACCTAAGCTGTAGATATCTGCAATTCATCCAGACTGACCATGGGCCTCTTGACTGCATCTCTAAATGGGATTAGCCTGTTCCGCTTAATTTGTAAAGCAGAATAGGATTTCAGTCTTTAAATTTGCAAAGCTCAGATACTAGAGACATTCACCTAAAGACTTGCAGTTGTAGGTGGTTTCAAATTGTACAAAAAGGCAGCTCTACAAAGTTTTGACTCTGGGGCTGGATACTCATACATCTTCCATGTTACATATTATGTTTATAAAAAGACAGCATTCAAAACCACCTTCAGTTTTTTCCTCTAGTTTCAAATATTTACACTATCTTGTAGGTGGTAAATCACATAAACTACCAAATAAATATATCAAAGTTTTTGGCTGTGACAAAATGGGAAAATATTTATGGGGTACGAATACTTTAGCAAGTCCTTGTACTTTTATGAAGCTGTTGCTGTAGACAAGTCAGGTGTTCAAAACTAAGAAGAATAATTTAGGGTGAGCTGTGAAAAGAGATTGCTCATTCTCTGCTGCAAGTAGCTGCCACTTTTATTCAGGCAGAGGTCATAGCTCAGCTCAACCATCGAAGGATAAGGTAACTTGGGAGGAAGCGTATGATTTGTTCATCCTCGCAGCAGAAAGAGAGATCATCACATTTCTGTGAAGCAGCTAAATAGACACCCTGTGGTCACAATAACATAATCCTCCCCTTTTCTTCCTGCAGCTGATGGTGCTTACTTGAGCAGATTCATAAGGTATTTAGTATTAAGCTTGGTATATTTTCTTCCTCCCTGATCTTAGAACTGCTTTCGTTTGCATTTAGCCTTAAAACTAAATTATTTGGAAATTTTATATTATGCTCTGTTAATGCTCCAGTATTTATGAAATTAAATAATTGATTTAATCCAAAATGAAGGCAAAAAAAAAAAAAAGCTAGGACAGCATAACGGATTTATATTTAGGCAAAACTAGGTGATTGCCTAGAACCCCAAGTGCCAGGGGGCCCAATAAAACTCCTTAAACATGTATGGTTAATACAAGTATTACTTATTTGTGCACATTAATTATGTTTTTGATAAAAATCTTTTCGCTAAAATGCCATCAGAATGCTTATGATATTAAGTGTGTCTAACCCTAACCCTTTGCCTAGGGCCCAAACATTTTCTAAATCCGGCCCTGTGTGAAGTCCATCCTGGATAAAACACAATTAGATGCTTCAGTGGTGCCAAATATAAACATTACTCTCTTACAGCCTGTCTTTAGAGTGCAGTCTTTTTCTTTGATTAAACGTGGATGCTTGAGGTACACGTAATGGCGTTGCCGAGCAATGAGCATGACAGGAGGTGCTGAAGTAAATTAACAATTAGATGGTAAATAACAATTAATTAAGATGAATAGCCTTTTCTATTTAACCTATACTCTTTCAGGGCTCTTATACTTATCATCAATTAGGTCTAAGACTTCAATGAATTAGTATATCACTGAGTAATTATTTAGCAATTTGAGATAATGGTATTATTTTAGAACATTATTATTCACTGGTGCTTATCAGAATTTAAAGTACAGTGATTAGAAAAAAAAGACAAAAAAAATACAAGAGCCATTTAAAGTCAAGACAAAATGCCAACCTAATTATAAACAATTTATGACATAAATTAGGATTAAATAGGCTTTAATTAATGAAATTGTGGTAGATATGCCCTTTGTAGTTAATTAGTGAAAAAATGAAAATAAAAGAGAAAATTATAAAGTAATTAAAGAAAATAACTGGCATGTTTGATTTTTTTGAATGATTACTGTTAAACTCCTGAATATGTATTCATATTAAAATTGCTTGAATAGTCAAACTGTTTAACCTGAATTTAATCTAATAAAATATATGTAGAACTATATGAACAATACAGTTTTCAAATCAGGTAACACTTGAAATATACTAATTATTAGAAGGAAGTTGGGCAATCCTAAAATAACACTCTTAACATTAATGTTGTAGATTCAGTAAAAATAAAAATGAGCTTTTACTCATTACTCATGTGTATGCAAGAGCTGGAATTAGCACTGCAGCATGGCTGCAGTCTAGTCTACAACAAGTTACTCTGTACAAATCTCATTAGTAACAGGGTAATTCCTTTTATGATGCAGCATATAAAAGGCATTACGAAGAGCATTCTATCCTTTAAAACAACTGTTCTTACAATGATCTATTTGAATCTAAATATTTTTGTCTAATTCAGAATGGTAAACATGTTTTTAAAAATGAGAGAGCAAGACTATCATATAAAAGAAAATATAAACATTTTGGCAAATTCAACTTCTATTGGTGGTATGGAATAGAGGTGTCAAAACTACTAATGTTTATTATTCAAGTAGAAGTATACATTGTATTGATTAAAAACACTTTTGTAGAAGTTAAATTACCAACTTAAGCTTTTTATTCAAGTAAACGTGTGAAAGTACCATTTTTAAAATTACTTAAAATATAAAAGTAAAACTAATGCAGGAAAAAAAAATTGAAATGCTTTATTGTACTAGGCAACTAAAGGAACATTTTTCCTACAATTCTGGATGATACCTTCCTTTTAATATACTTATTCTTATACTTCCTTATAACTAATGGTAACGGTGTCAAATTTACCTTTGCATCATCTTGAAACACTATTTATTTTGGTAGATGGCGAACAACAACTTGGCGCAGTACTAAGTCCAACCACAAAGAAATTGTCTGGATGAAACTAATTATTTTGACGGTTTTAACGTTTTTTAAACATCAACAGGCCATAATGAAAATTTGCTTAAATGAAACGAAAATAAAGTCTATTTTTAAAATATAAGGAGTAGAAAGTTGAGATAAATGCAAATAAATGTAAGGCATAGAAGTGAAAAGTTGTCTAAAAAAGAATTACTCCAGAAAAGTATAGAAAGTCGAAATGTATACTTAATTAAGGCAAGTATTTGTACTTTGTTACTTGAAATCTGTAATATGGACGATGCTAGTATGGATGGGCCCAGGGGGAAGATTACTCTAATCATCTTCTTAAGTTATTCATACAGGCTCATGACGACTTACAGCATAATGTCTCCTCTGAGACATTGTGTCAGAGCGCAAAAAGAACTTATTTTAATTCTTGTCAATAAAATCTTTCTAATTGCTTCTTTTCTTTGTGGGAGTTTCTCTAGGTTGAATTAAAATGAGGTTTTTATTTATTAAAGAAAAAAGCATATTCATGCAAACCTGTCCATACTGTATGTAACAGGGTAACTGTAACCTGACTCTAAAATAACTTATTCTGGAAGCTGGGTTAGTTTTATGCAAAATTTAAAACATGCATATCTTCCAAAATTTTTCACTTTTATCTTGTCAGCCCAGTGAGTATTTTTCCAAAGGTCTGGTGG
This sequence comes from Cyprinodon tularosa, assembly GCF_016077235.1. Lineage (NCBI taxonomy): Eukaryota > Metazoa > Chordata > Actinopteri > Cyprinodontiformes > Cyprinodontidae > Cyprinodon > Cyprinodon tularosa. Next base: position 37,339 of record NW_024038219.1, read on the forward strand.
ATCAGCCCAATGGTTTTGACAATTAAACATTTTTGTTTGATCTTTTCAGCGACAGGTTTTCCTTGAGTGTCGGCTATTTAAATAATTATTTCCCATTCTCTTTCCTTTTGTTTAGCGACATCATATATTTCCATCAGTGATTTTATATGCGCAATTTGAAGGGTCATAATAGAAGAGGTTGATAGAAATATCTTTATATTTTAATCAAGTTACAAAATTTTCTAAAAAAGCTTTTATGCTCACTTGACATGGTTTCAAACGTACAGTAAATATGCCATAGATGGGATGGAAACACAATCATTAAATAAACTCTGCAAGCATTCAGAAGTAAAGCATTAGAATTTCACATCTCTCTCAACATCTCTGGTCAGCATGCACCATCACTAATACTTGCCGACATGATAAAGTAGATCTTGGCCAGTTGCAATGCATTCATTAATCATTGATCTGTTATACTGTCACAGCTAAATGTAAAACAACTTTGTATAACGAAACCATGTAATGCAAAGCTACAGTCCATTTGATGGGAAAAAAAGGAACCTGAACATTTTTTGGCGATTGACTAAGGCAACTGAGGCTTGTGTTACTTCAAAGGACCACAAGTGATGCCACAAACTGGTGGGTGGCAGTAGTGCTCACTAGTGCTCTTTGACAAACATGGATGTCTCCAGTAAAGACCATTCAAATAACAATTACTCCTACTTAAAAACGCTTATCATTTATTGAAAAGTATGTAATAATTTCAGAAGTTTTCAGTTTTAGTTTTCAGAACCTTTTTGATCTCCTAGATTATTAAATTATGCCTTTTTGGAGTAATTATGTTTTCCTGGTGACTCCTTTCTACATTCACCAGTGTTTGCATTTTCAGCAACCCTAAAAGGGAACCCTAAAGCATTGTACATGGCTTTCCAACAGAGTGATGCCTTTTTTAATTAGCCGGCTTTATATGCTAAGCAGCTTCCATGTTAATTGTGTGGTTTTTTTTTTTTCTTTTACAGGTCAGGCAGTAACCAGGTTGGGTAAAGCCGGGCATACATTGTACGATAATTTCAATTGTTGTACTCAGCTACAGTTTAAACTGTATGACGAAACTGCAGGGTTTAAAACTTCACAGATCCCGTGTATGTTCTCACACTGTACGGCCCGATGCTCTGATGCGATCTACATGCTCACACTGCACATCCAAAAACCACACGTCGGACTCAGCACCAAGAGCTGACGCCAGTCGGACTCATCAATCTGGAAGAAGAACTCCATTGTTTGCACATGCATACTGCTAGAAGTTCTGGTAAATTGGCTCGTAGATGCTTGTAGCTCTGCTTCAACAGCAGGATTTAACCACCCACACCTCACGAGGGTGGACTGAATTTCAAAAATGTTTTATTTTCTTCTGATCGTACGATTCTTGATCAGGAGTCCAACGAAAATATTCTTGCACGACTGGAGAATCGCCCCAAAAAGGGAAAAAAGTTGTACAGTGTATGCCCAGCCTTAAGGCTTCTGAAAGTAAGGCAAAAAAAAATAATGTAATCAGTTAAATAATTATAAAAAAAACAACATTTTGTTCTAGTGGTTTGGACAACATGGACATCATCATTTATAATCTGCATCTTGTTTCCATTTAGAATAAGTTTTGTTGATATAATAGTAGGTTAGATGATCCAAAATATTTACACCTAGTTTAGTAAGGGTTTAAATACTTTTTTTAGGATATTATAGGGATGTGGAGAACTAAAAAAACATTACTTCTTATGTTCTTTGTTAGCCAATTTATAAGTTCAGGTACCAACCTCCAGGTATACGGCCCAGGGCATGACCAGCGAGGCAACCAGCAGGTCAGCCACAGCCAGGCTGACCACCAGGTAGTTTGTTGTGGTCTGGAGAGAGCGCTCCCTCAGCACAGCCAGGCACACCAACACGTTCCCAAACACAATGGCCAAGATGAGCAGGGAGTACAGCATGGCGTAGTAGTTGCGCTCATCCTCCCCCAAAGAGTCCGTGCTCTCATTCTTCTGATCCCAGCCAGGTCGGTCCGACTCGTTCCAGAGTCGCTCTGCACTGCTAAACATTGCCATGGCTTTTCCCCAGTTACATGGGAGGTGAGATACTTGGCAAACCTACCAAAACAAGAAAAGGAGCATTGTTTAGCGCTCGTCTGATAGTCACAGTACATCCTCTCCTTTGGATTCCCATGCAAACATGGAAAATATATTTCTAACAGCTCATTAGTCAGATAAGTGCAGCATAATTGTCCTCTGATGATGGGAGCACAATTTCACAACAAAGCTCCGTCTGGGAAAACTGCTTCTTAGCAACAGAAAAAACAGATAAACTGATAAAAGAAACGTAAAGGTTGAAATCCCAGCTGAAATCCTATTTTCTGCGCATCACTCCTGTTTCCATGCGACACTGTCTTTAGTTTTCCTGTTAAATGAGAAGCAGAGGTAATACTGTCATCCTTATTGCTTCCAGTAGGCACGCTTAACTAAAGACGCTGCAGAAATTAATGCTTTAAACAGCGCAAGACATTTATTTAGTTTGGTACAACTATTAAAATGATATGTTAGCTTTGTTGAGGGCTGTAGTTGCATGCTTTTGAGCAGAGTCAGTAAGGTTAACACATCACAAGTGCAAGCTACCATTCCTGAGATGTCCAGTTGGCTGTAGTCCCATTTTCTGCTCCTTGCACTTCATCTTCCCTCTCATTTGTCTCCAAACCCCCCAGCCTGGCCTGAAGCCAAACATCAGAGTGGTACTCATGCTCACACCTGTGCCTACAGAAGCAGATATAACAAAAATCTGCAATCCCTGTTAAAAAGCTAATTTAGACCTATATATATATATATATATATATATATATATATATATATATATATATATATATATATATATATATATATATATATATATATATATATATATATATATAAATTCAGCTCTTTCTTCACCTTTAATATGGTATTTATCGTTTACATTTTAACTTCAGAAGTAAATCTGTCTTGGCGGGAATGCAAAGAATAAAAGCTACATTAACCTGGTTTTATTTCAATCTGAAAAACTCAAACGGAGAGAAAAGACAATTAGGAGAAATTTATTGATACAATTACTTTGTCTTTGGCGCTCAGACCTTGACAGGAAACATAGCACTTAATTTTGATAGATATGCATGAACAGAAGTAAAGAATAGGGCTGTTCCCCCCAGGCCTGAAACTGGTGGTGGAGTGGAGATAGATGAAGTTGGTCAGTCTGTAGTCTGCTGGTTAGTGAGACGGTATGCTGAGCTTTATGGGGAGATCCAGTGGATCCAGTGATACTAGAGCTTTACTCAGGGACCTGGAAGATGGAAGTCCAGTTGGATAACACAGGTTGAGAGAACCTGTCCGTGATGAGCAAGCATGGAGCGACAGTGGAGAGAAAAAAATCCCCGTTGGGAAGAAGCCTTTGGCAGAACCAGGCTAAACATGGCAGTCTTCTGCCAGACCAGTTGAAATGAGATGCGGAACGCAGTAAGAGTCTGGGAGGAATGACACTCTGATGAAGTTTAGCTGTGATGGTTGAGGAGGGGCTGGAGGTGGGTTGAAACGGGGTCATCTGAATGAAGTCACACAGCGCATCTACCGCCTGCGCACTAGGTAGCAGACGATGTGGATCGGAGGCCTTTTAAGATGAACTTTGGATGCTGATTGGCTTTCGTGGAGGCGTGGTTCAAAGCTGATGGGCTGTGTCATAGGCGGAAGAAGGCGAGTTTATTCAGTTGAACTTCCACCTAGGCTCCATAAGTATGCACACCTTCAAATTTAGCATCATTTCATTCATTTTCAGCAATGAATCTCCTTTGGTCTCTCAGCTCCCCATGTCTTGACTTCTCAATATTTTCTCACTCTTCCTAGAAAAAGTTCCCCAAATCCATCAGCTTTGATTTTTTGTTTTCTTCAGCTTTCCTCACACAGTCCCACAAATATTCTATAAGACTTTGATCTGAAATGCAGACCAACGTTCCTAAACCTTAAATGTCTTCCATTTTAACTAATTCTATGGATGATCTGGATAAAATGTTTGGACTTTGAAGAGTGGGAAATTATTTTTTTTTTTTTATGTCTGGTTTCTTCAAGACTGACATTTATAACTGTACTATACTTTAACTGCTTTGAAAATAAGTTAAGTTCTGTTTATATAAGCCCAGAGTAACATGCTGCTACCCCTATGTTCCACTGATGGTATTGGTTATTGTTTTGGTGATGCTCCCTCACAAAATTACTTTTTTAAATTGTTACAAAATTATCCATGTTTGGTTTCAAAAGACCATAATACATTCTCATGGAAGTTTTGGAGATTTCTGTCACACAAAGAACACAACCAGCACTATCTGGAAATGTCTAACTCCTTTTGCCACAGTATTGGATCTATCTACATACAGTATATGTTGCCGTGGATTTTCTCTGCCTTTCTCCTGACAGACACCTTTGTCCATAATATCACTTTGATCTAAATTATGGGTTTAGCTAGTCAAATAGTTAATGTAAAAAAAACAAAAAAAAACTAAATGGATTATATTTGGAACTAATTATGTTCTTATGTTCGAAACAGATATTAACACATATGTTTTTTCAAAAATAACCTTGCAAACAAATCATATATTTTATATTCAGTTTTCCCTTTTAGTCATTTTAGTTTAATTAAAATGATAAATGTCACATAAAAGGCAGAAAGGGTTCTGAAATAATTTGCCATAGTCTCACTTTCTTACATAAAAATGTCTAGTTTATGTATAGGAGCTCAAAAAGATCCCTCTTATTCTGCTCCTCTCTCCCTCAAGAGCAGAAATGTAAGAATTTAGCAAAAAAGGCTGCGGGTTGGGTTTAGACCTGGCTTGCACTCAAGTTTCTAAAGATTTTCCCCGGTTTATTATTCCAGCCAGTTCCTGAATGGACCCAGTATCACATTAATGGAGAAACTGAAGAAGCAGAGGAAGTCAAGGCACTGAGACAGAAAAGCAAGAAGTGCAATGGTAAATTTTAAGCCAAAAAATATTTTTGGAAGCTGCATAACATTGCAATCATAAATTATTTCAGGGAATTGTAAAGAATGCAAATCCATGAATAAAAATAAATTTTTAATATGAGCGCAGTCAAGGGTTTATTTATACTCTGAAATTAGACTCATTTTTACCCTTTTGCTTCAGGAAACAATCTGCTGTGCATCCCATGACCTTTTAGTGCATAGTTAATGTACTCTGAAATCTGCCAGGGCGTTTTTAAAGGATGGGAGCCCTTGAAAGGACGCATAGCAAGAATGATTTATAGGCAATCAAGACTGACACAATCCGGTTGTTTTTCTGCTTCTTTGATTTATATGAAATTCATCAAATATTAACAATCGTAAAATCTTTAAATGAGCCCAAATTTCATAAACTTTTGAGAATAGAGCGTCTAATAGAGACTTCTGAAAAAAGGCAGATGTTAAATAAAGTCCATGACTATTATACAAGTGATCAAAATAGCTACTAAAGCCAGTTTAAGACGCAAAAAAAGCTCGGAATGAAGCTTACCTATAACATTTATAGTCCTTAATGGTGCTGTATTCGGAGCGCGCCCCCCCTCTTTAAACGCAAAGTGGACACATGTCACCGTTTCCCAGTGGAGAATTCACCAGATGCCATCATGGAGCCGCTTAGTCCGAGCTGACATGAAACTTATCCGGTGACAGCCTCCAGCTCCAGCTGTTGGAGCGCTCCGTGCCATTGCGCGCAGGGTGGGTGAGCTATACAGTAACTGCAAGCAGCTCTTTGACACACCAAGCTGGTTACTTCATCTCCACCGAAATGTCATCGCTCCAGAGGAGGCTGCTCACATGCGTTCTGCGCTTTTGCGCTTTGGTGTTTTTTTGCAGGCGCAGCGGAGGCGCGTAAAAGGAGCAGGAGGGGGATTGGGTAAATATTACATACAAGCAAATAAATAGTTTTTCCTTTAAAAACCATTAACATGTACGTTATCTGGTCCCAGGTTGGAAGCGATGGTGACCCTGCCTGGGTCGTTCTTTGCTGGAAGGGTCGTTTAAACTAAAATAGCTTAACGTTGGCCTCTTTAAACGAGCAATTGAGTCAGAATGAGATCGATGATGGCAGTCTGACTATTGAGGGGGAAATGTTTGAGAATGCCACACCTTTTTTTCACTAGGGGCATCTGCAAAAAGGTTTTCTAAGGGGTTGCCATGGTGGAGTAATGATGTTGGGATGGGGCACCCGCACGGGCGGTTCTAGATAGGGGCCAACGGGGCCAGTGCCACCGTAGATCATGTCCTGGCCCCTTTACTGAAGACATAATACTTAAAAGAAATTCTAATGATGATGGGCTGGAACAGACATGGTAACAGAGAGGTCATTTGGATCTATTTCATTTTTTTTCTTTTCAAATTATGGTTTACTAATTATTTAAATCAATAAGGCGATAGCTTCAATGGTATTGAGATAGGATCCCAGTTTTTATCTGCTAAATGTTTTGGGGGTTTTTTCAAAACAAATTTGAAAAAGTACTCAAATTTTTACAGCTGAATTTATCAGTTTTTCTTGAGTTCTAAGTCAGATATTTTTAAAAATGGTCATTTTAACTTAAATTAAGTGGAAAAATATGTAAAATTCCTAAATTATTAATGTATGTTGACCTCCTTTTCAAATTATGGTTTACTAATTATAAAAAAAAAAAAAGGCATTGCTTCAATGGTATTGAGATAGGATCCCAGTTTATATCTGCTAATTTTTTTTTCTAAATAAATTTGAAATATTCTAATGCTTAATTTATCAGTTTTTCTTGAGTTCTAATTCAGTTTTTATAGAAAATGGTCATTTTAACTTAAATTAAGTGAAAAATATGCAAAATTCCTAAACTATAAATGTATATTGACCTCCTTTTCAAATTATGGTTTACTAATTATTTAAAAACAATACGGCAATAGCTTCAATGGCATTGAGATAGGATCCCAGTTTTCATCTGCTAAATGTTTGTTTTTTTCAAAACAAATTTGGAAAAAATACTCTAATTTTTACAGCTGAATTTATCAATTTTTTTTTAGTTCTAATTCAGACTTTATAGAAACTTAATTAACTTAAAGTTGTTGACCTTATTGGAAATAAAAATTTTACTAAACCTAATTGAATAGAAATTTCACTTCATGCAGCTCTCTTAATACATTTGTATCCCTTGCCCTGTTTTTTATTCCATGCTTTTCTGTGCCCCCATGAAGACACTCTGGCCCCCTCCTGGTCCCCTGGTACATTTGGTCTAGAACCGCCACTGGGCACCAGTACTTTTAGCAAAGGAAATTGAGAGGTTCATATAATTCATCAATTCACTTCACTGAGAGAAAAACATTATTATCCTTGCAAGAATAATGCACAGACAGGTGTTTTCATATATTCTGTCTAATCATGATTCCCATATTTTAAGCTATTCGATAGGAATATACATTTATAAAATAGCTAAAAGACAAAGAAGTAAGAGTCGCTTTGGTAACTATGAAGCAGTAATGATATAGAGGTGGGTTCGGGTTAAGGTTAGGGTTAGCAGTAACAGGAACAGGAAAAGAAAACATAAAAAAAGGAGGAAAGATGAAAGAAAGAGGAAATAAAAGAGAGATAACGATGAAATATTTGCTTCATCACCTGCAAAGAGACATAAAAAGAACAGCACATCCAACAGACATGTTACAAGACATACAATAAAGTAACACCTAGATACTATCGCTGAAGTATAAGTAGTATTATTTAATCTGACATGTATACTGTGGTAGCTGAAACTAAGAATATTGGCTTTCTATATGGAAGGGTTTCTTTTCTTAACAATGATATTATTATGTATCCGATTAATCATGTGTGTTTGTGCTCAGTTTTAATCACTAACACAAATTGAAGTAATAGTTGTATTGTTTATCTATTTATTATTTAATTTTTAATAAACTGAGGTATACTTCTATACTCAAGAAGTCTGTTTCCTGAGAAGACAACCATGGAACCGAATAAAAGTGTAATTAGAAAGGGTTATTTCCCTTTTAAATATCAAGTTTCTGCTTGCGCGATTTTATTTTTTTTGAGTGCGTAATCTGGAAAGTAATGGCTTCATATTTCCAGGTATCTTCAAAACAGACAAAGTCAGGGAGTGAAACTCATTACAAAGCATCAGTGAAGTGCATTTTTTAAATGCAATGAGCAGCAGGAAGTTGATGGACTGTAACCACAGTGGCAACCACAATCAGCAGATCATTTTTCACTCCAAGCACACAGCATGTTGTGATTTAACTAATGTATAACTGTCCAAACGTCCTTGGGACTCAAAGGAAACATGACCTATCCATCTGCTAGTCAACAACATGCTGGATCATTTCTGATATGCTTTGTGGTGAGCTGGAAGAATCCCAATGAGAGGTAATGTGGATGTTAGAGCGAGTTGTTTGACTCCAATAAGCTTAAGTTGGATTTACCATTGGAAACCAATGCCTTTCTGATACGCCACATTCAGTAGATCTCAGTCTCTCAGTGGCATTCAGTAGAAGTGTGTAATTAATAAGACTGTTTTTTCCTTCATTAAGTGGGCATCCACACCTCTCCTACATTATCGCGGAAGGATGTGCTTGGAAAGGGCAGGGACAAGGAGAGTAAGGTAATGTATGTCCACCTGAATGAGGGACCTTGTGAAGATTAGACCCTTGATGGCTCCTCACAGAGCTGTTACTGTCAGGATCTATATCTGTCTTGACAGATGGTGGTGTGAAGGTCAGGACTGAGAGATCAGCGCTGCAAAAATAATAGAGGACTGGAATTAAGAGAAAAAATTTTTTTTTTTTTTCTGTTTAACTCTGTCTTGCTTTTTGCTGCCATCTACTGGTTGATATATTTCATTTTTCATCTGTATGTCAAACATTCCAACCATGGCCACGGACAAAAAAAAACATTTTATTACTAGATTTACTACTTCACTATTTTTTTTATGGTATACTTAAGTTTAATAATGATTTAAGAAGTTTTTATTAATAGCAAAATAAGGTTTTCATTAATGTAAAACTATGCGATTGGGTGTAAAGAGTTTGCTGGCTGCAATACTAATCTGTAAATGTACTGGTCTGGGTTATACCTTAATATTCTCTCGTTGTTTTATATAAATATATTTATATTACATTTGATTTTTCAGATGTCAAAAACTAATTTGGACTTCATCTTATAAAATCTAATTATATATGTACTGTAAAACCTATTCCCATTAGTCAGTCAGTCAGTCTTCCTTCATATGTTTTTGTAAAAGTTTTGTTTTGCTTCCTTTCATTGCCGAGGAAACTTTGGTTGCAGCATTGATTAGTCTTTAGGTATTGGACCTTGCACTTGCTCGTCTTTTTTTGGATGTACCTAGGTTTTTTTCACAACAAAGGAAATCTCTCCTTGAAGCTTTAAGTATTCGAAATAAATTACATTTAACATGTCTGCATGAAAGCAATTAAAGAGGGAAAGTGTAAATTTTTAATCTAATGTTGCTGATAATTTGAAGCAGCCTTACTTTGGGCAAAGCATGTGTAGGGGCCACCAACCCTCAATGAAGTGGTTCAGAATTTGACACTTGATATCAAGACCTCAGCTGCATATCTTATACCATTTTTCCTGTACATTTTTACCTGAACACTGCAAATACAATTTGCAAATGACACACAAAAAAGAGAAAATACAAACCTGACCATTTTTACCCCACAGAGCTCATAGTAAACTAAACATTCACAAAGTGGCAATTCTAGACACAATTTGCAATGCAAACAGAGCAAGAGGGCATCTTTTACTATATTATGAGCCACTAAGCCAAAATTGCAGACTCCTGACCTAACAGAAGAAAACTGTGAACCGATCTTAATACGACTGAAGCTTTAAGCTTTCTGGAATTTCTAAATAATTGTCAAAGGAATCGTAAAGGCAAAATATGAAATTGGTCCAAAGTACAAATCAGTTATGTTCTCCTCTGTCAGTGCATGTCTTTACGAAAAATTTATTTACTATTACACAGCAAAGAATGATCTAAAAAAGAAGGAAAAATTAGTTAAAAATAAGAATATTTACACTTCATTTGAGCAGGTAGTTATGATGATCTAACAAAGGACTGAGTATTTGTACTTTTAAAAATTATATAAGATTTGAAATTTTAAAAAAGTTAATGGAGTTTTTTTTTTTCTTATTTTAAAAGTTTTTGCCATGGTTAACTTGTTTGACCTGCCTGCTATACTTAAGGGAAAATACACTCATTTCAAGAACATTTGGACATTTAATTTTCAGGACAGAGGCCAGGTAGAGTTCTGTGGGGCACTGGCCCCTAATGCCCCTGTCTAGAACCACTCATGCATTCACAGAAAGAAAATCTATTAAGCCTAAAAAGCTAATTTTCAACTTGATTGGCTGTGATGTGCAGGTTGTTAACGGGCAGTGGTGGACGAAGTTCTCATCTGTAGTACTTAGTAGTAGTAGTACTGTAGTACATAGTCAAATCTTACTCAACTATAAGTAAGTTACACGGTCAATAATTCACTCAAGTTTAAGTATTAAAGTATTCATTTTGAAAATACTTAAGTATTCAAAAGTACATGCATTTAAAAGTTTTCAAAAATAAAAATTACATTTTCTAATATCAGTACATTTCTTTCTGATTTTCATAGTAATTTTAAAGAACCTTGTAACTTTCAGAAACCACCTGGAAAAAAACTTAACCATAAAGATGATACAAAAAAATATGGAGAAAACCTTTGATTCTTATTTCTTATTTAAAAACAAACCATTAAAAAAATCAGGAGTGGTTAGATTTTCCTCATACTCTCACCAAGCTCTCTTCTCAACTCTGTCTTGAGAACTCATCCTACTCAATTTACAATCCTACTGAGTTTCTCACATTTGTGGAACGTCATGCAAATCTCTAAAACAGTGGTGTTGAAATGTCATTTCAAGAAAGAAAAACAGCAACAGAGGATTACAAATCTAAGCTGAGCCAAAAGGACCAAGTAATTCGCAGCTTCCTGGAAATGGAGTGAAGTAGAAAATACAATATTTGACTTTGAACTGTAGTGGTGTGAAATTTATAAGTACCCCCTCAAAAAAATTCCTCATGTAAAGTAAATATACTCAAAGAAATAACTTAAATACAGTAATCAAGTAAATGTACTTTGTTACTATCCACTGCTGGAAATTAAGCAATGCTGAGAACACTCTTGGATGTGGATGATGTGATTGAAGAGGACTTGAAGTAAACTGTCATGAACTCAGAGGTCATATAAATAAATATTTATGCATAGGACTACGAATAAATTACATGATAAAGTGGCACTATAGAGAACTACAATCATGTTTATATAAATATTTAAATAAAAAAACTTGTAACCTAAGAACTTTTCATTTTTAAACCCATGCATAAATAATTTAACCTTAACCTTTAACCAGGTTTGTAAAGAATTTTAACCGCATAATAGTTTACCAATGTGCTGTACAAAAAGAAAAAACCTAGAGACCAAAAATAGAACAATTAAACAGCTATAGGTTACCACAGGGTTGTATTCATAAAGGATGTCTGGCCACAGAGGCCCAACGTGGGGAAACTGTGCTCTGCTTCTTTAATTGAATCAAAACGACAAAGAGCAAATGAGCTCTTCTGTCACTGCACATACCCCACGAGTTTAATCACGCTAGCGGGTAGTGTTTAAAAAGGGGCTCAAACAACGTAAATTAAAGCTACAGTGTGTAATTTTCAGCGACATCTAGCGGTCAGACTGCAGACTGCAGCAACATGAACGTCTCCCCCCCACCGCTTCTCCCCCCCAACAGTACGGCGAGCGTTACGGGACAAAATGTCTTCCACGACGTCGGAATCACCTACTGTACCTTCTCAAGTGATGAGGTTTGTTTACATAGATAATTTTACAGATAGTATTTCATTAGTCTGTGTAGGGTATAGATTTCATGTAGACTTTAGATAATAAATATACTCGTTATTTTTTCTACATCGTTGTGACGTTTTGGTGAGCTGCTTTGCATGGTGATATAAACAGACGAAGTAATTGTAGTCATTAGTTTAACAGCGAGATTGTGTTCGCTGGAAGAATATATATTCCCCGTTTACAGAGTCCAAGTCTTGTTTGTGGCACGGGGGTTACAAGGCGAGGGAGAGGAAGAGGACGAGGGCAGAGAGGCCGTGGTGGGCGTGCAGCTAGGGCCAGGCGAGGGAGGGGAGCCAGCGGGGTGAGAGCAGAGGAGGAAAGGCTTGAAGATCTCCAAAGGAGCCGGAGAGAAGTAACCGAGGTATATATCCAGAAAATTATTTTACAGAAAATTACTGAATCATTACCTGTGAAACGTCAGGGACGTTGCTGAATAAGTATACTGGAGAGTAACAGCATCATCACGCAGCATGTTATTGTTTTAGACAGGTCTGAGCATCCTGTACTCCAAAAACTGCAGTGATATTAGACAATTGTGTGTGTAGGATTAATTACCTGTCCAAGAGAAAACTGGCAACTTGAGCGTCACTTTGAAAACCTTTTTCCTCCATCAGTGACTTCCATCGTGTAAATGCCGTGCCAATGTTGATCCGTGTTTTTTGTCGTTTCTTGTCACGCTTGCGTTTATTCTCGTCGTGTTTCCGCTTCTTAGATGACGGGGGTTCGGTGTCCGCCGCTTTTCGTTGTGATACAGAGTAGGCATGATCCTCCATTCGTCTGATGTTTGGCCACACAGTGCCAAACAGTTTGCAAAGTCACTCACGCCTGCCGCCTTGTTTACCTTTCTTGTTACTGAGGCGCAGTATACCTGCTTCTTCTTCTTCTTTGGTTTCAGGCAGACTAAACGCTTCTCAGACATAATACTGCCATCTACTGTTCAGTACCGTCTCAGTTCATCTCTCTTAACTTGCCGTAGTTATTTTCGAGCGTAATGGGAGATCTCGCAATCGCTAGTTTGTTGCCTCTGCGCTTGCCGTAGCGCAAAGATGTCAGCCTCCATGGCTGCGAGACCCGCTCCTATGTAATTATAAATAACGAATTCTAAGGCAACGCAAATATTAAGGTTAAAAGGCTGAGCTCATAGGTGATGATAAATAACATAGTTATGTATAATATATTCAATTTCTGACTTTATATGCCTGTAATTATTACACACTGTAGCTTTAAGTGAATGTGATCAAATGGATTTTATTAACTTCATAATTCATTCCGTTTGATTTGATCACCTTTCTGCAGGCACACTGAATCCAGATTGCCTCTGCAAAATCGGAGGCAATTAAGTTTCAGACGAAAACAGATGAAAAACTTTTGCCCGTTGTCAGACCCCAATTGGGTATATTAAGGAATGTTTTTGGGTCAATGGCATTTAACAATCACAAAACCACATTTAAAGCTCATTAAAAAAGTGGAGGATTTTTGTTTTATGCAGCAAGATATATCAGTATTTTTAAACTGCTTTGAGCATCTATTTTAACCCATACAAAAAAAAAAAAGAAAGCACTAAGCAATGAAATCAATTAGCAGCTCCACTATAAATAGAATCAAAATGAAGCCTGGAATGTGATGGCCTCATGTTTACTGCTCTGGTTACAGACTCCATGGTTTGGTTGCATAAAGCAATTGGCATCCATTGTAATGCAAAACAAGGCAGGTTTTTATTAAGGGGTTCCTTCAATTGCTTCTTTCTTTATTTAAAGGTTAAACAAATCAGGATGGGAGCAGAACTGGTGGCACATGGTAACTGCTCCAAGGCAATGCCTGGGGATTTACATTGCCTCACCAAGACAACCATACAGACCTCAAAGGAAAGGACATCCCTGCAAAGCCAGTACAGGCTTGTCGCACTTTGTTCTATATTTTATTTCTGAAGAGGCAGACTTGCTTTATTTCTCTAAATCTAAAAATTCTTAATATAGCACAGTTTGACAGTGATGGAAAAAAAAGTGTTTTAGCTGAAAACCTGCCCAATTGTAAATTATATATGAATGATTCTGCTTTGTGTTTGAGATCTCAGTTGTTCAATCAGTTTAAAACTTTCTGTAGAGGTAAATTTAAACTCTACTTCAATAGTCAGAGTAGCAGATAAAATCTGAACTCATAAGCCTGTAGTTTAACATGTACACTCACTTTCTACAAAGTATTTCATCCTTTCCATTTGAAACAATAGATTACTTTGTTGTTTGTCCAATTTCAAGTGAAGTTTATGCGGAAATATGATGATTTACAGAGAGTTTCTGATCCCATGTGGTTCATTTATATGGAATTATTTCTAAAGCGGAGCTATTTAAAGTCAAAAGTTCCAACTTCCATTGTGCTGTGGCTACCAACATAGACCTTTGTGCACTGAACTACCCAAAGCCATGAAGGGTTTTTTCTCACAGTTATGAACTCAATGTAGATATCAAAATATCTCCTACAAAGGGTTTGGCATGGTTTAAATACTTATGTGATATTTCAACAATCCTAAAACCCTACTGAGGTAAGTCTTAAATCGACCACACTTCCAGATTTTTTTACCATTGCTCTTTCCCATCAATCTATTTTTCCTGTTTCATAAAAAAAAGATACAATTCTAACTGAAAGTGATTAAAATGGTGCTTATGTTTTTAAAATAAAGGTTCTTAGAAATTAATGAAATAAATGTTTAAAAGTATGTTTCCTTCAACAGAAAAGGAAATCTTTTTGGAAAACAAACAGAATATCCAATGTGCAACAAGAACAAGGTTTTATTCAGACTAGGATGTTAAATTGTCCAAGTCCTGCTTGGAAAACCTTCAGCGTTTGCAGCAAGATGCTGTGTATCTTCTATAAATCCTTTTGCCACTATCTACTGGGAAAACAGCATCTAGCAAATAACTTAAAAAGTTTATAAATAAGGCCGGCTCTGTTCTAGGGACTCCTTGGGAGATGATTTTACAGGGAATTTCTCCGAAAAAAAAAAAGGATCAGCATGATCACCCTCATCATTATACTGTTAAAGCATTAACAGATTGTCTTCAGTAAGAGGCTTCTCCAGACTTAGTGCAAGACAGACCTCTACAGAAGATCCTTCCAACCAACCCTAGCCCTTTATAATTGTAACATCTATACAGTTAAATCTCCCATTTTATTTTAAAATCCTAATTCTGACGTCTCACTGCCATTATGGTCCAAAGCTCAATAAGACAGATGTGGAGGACTTTAATATAAGCATATGAGAGAGCTGAGCCTGGTTCTGCTGGAGGTTTCTTCGTGTTAAAAGGTAGTTTTTCCTCTCCACTGTCGCTACAAGCATGCTTAGTGTGAGGGATTGCATCCGAGTCAATGAGTCATTGCAATCAACTGGTTTTCCTTAAATCGAAAACTTTGAATCAATTTGACTGGATGATCTGGTTGAACTGTAAAGTGCCTTGAGACGACGTGTTGTGAATTTGTGCTATATAAATAAAATAAACTGAAACTGAGATCAACCATATTACCTCAACAACCATAGATTTTGATAGTTCAATTTTTATATATATCACAAACCAAAGGTTTGTTACAGCCTTGCTGTTCCCTTTCCAATGTCTTCCTCTAAATCAAGTTCAGGTAGAAAAAAACCAAAGATTCAGCCATTGTTTTCATTTTAATTATTTTTTCTCCTCAATTTAAACTTTCTCAATCTTACCAGAAGTTCACAAAAGAAGGGTTACTGATATCGGTTTCTTCATGTTCAGTGGTGTAGAGACTTTAAAGAAAATGTTTGCTGCAAAATCATCCAACGCAGCATAGTAATTAGGAACCTACAACACTCGATTTCAGCTGCAGAAATAAAATTTACTGTACAAACCTGTATGATTATTTCAAAAGGAAAACTCCAGAAAGAGACCTTTTAAAACTTGGAACACTTTATTATCATGAAACATTTTTACACTGAGCACATGTCCTACGACTTTATCTAGAATAAAAGACACTTTCAGTAGTTACCCAGATTTCATAGTTACTGTCATTAAAATCCGTAGGTTTAAATAAAGCTTCTAAAATGTCATAACTTAAAACAACCAAAGTTTCGCAAGCTGCCAAAGTGAAAAATGTTTACGTTTTGGAGTGTTGCTTTAGTATTTTGCACTTCTAAAAAGCTGTCTCTGATGGCAAGTAGATTTTTACTGGGATTCAGTTTCCTTCCTGCTCAACCCAGGCACTATATCCTCCTTTCAGATGTCTTGCCCTGAGAAAAAGACGCATGCAGGAAAAAAAATAAGGGGTTATCTCAGCTCCTGCTTTGTCAACGATTTGTAAATGGAGATGTGCCTGTTTTTACCTGTGAAATCCCAGTTGACGAGCAATGCCCAGAGCCTCAGCGCTCCTGATGCCGGTTTTGCAGTGAAACACTATGTTGGCATCATCTTTCCCAGGAGCCTTGACTACAAACTTCTGCTGAAATTGCTCAGCAGGCAGCTTCAGAGACTCCTCCACAACATCCACTTGAAAAAAAGAAAAAATCAGTCATTGCGAAGGAAATGGTAAAGATAAACCTCTAGATAAATCGCTTTGAACTAGACTGTACATGCATTGCTACTTACATGGAAGGTTGACTGCTTGAGGAATGTGGCCTTCCTGGTATTCATCTGGGTTCCTCACATCAAAAAGCTGAATGTTACGGCTGGACAGCATGGACTTCAACTGTGAGGGGGTCACTATTGACGCTTCTATGAAGAAAAAGAGAGGTTAAAGGTCATAGTTACAATGTTTTTATTGAAACAATGACATTTTCCAGTCAGCTCTTCCCTGATGTTATGCTAATGAGCCTCCAAACAGCTTTTTATCACTTCACCAAAACCTGGTGGCGCTTTTAAAAACAGCTTGTAATAAAGATTTTACATCAAATGCAACAAGAGTTTTACTCAGCACTCTCTAAGATACAGTTTTTCAGAAAAAACATCAAGGTTCATTATATCTAAAGGCCTGTTTCTGAATTGCACGTCTGCAGCATCTATAAGCTATAATTATCAAAATCTTGAGGAGAAACAAACCGACTTCAAATCTTTCCCTCAATATAAATCTACCTAATCTATTGCTACTATAGGGTTTTCACGGTACCAACATTTCAAACTTGGTATCTATACCAGGAAAACATTCAACATAGATATGATTGTCGATACACTACCATGGAGATAAAAAAAAAAGAAAGAAATAATTAGAGGCATAAAATTTTTTTTTATCAGCATAAAAAATCATTCTATCTCAGCATGGAGCATAATTTCTAAATAGAAACACAGTTGCTATTTAAATAAGTGTGCAAATTAATGCAAACAATTTAATTCAAAAACACTTTATTAATCTTAAAGGGGAATTTATTAATCCAAAAGTAAAACAATTTAATTGTAATCAGAGTTTGCATGAGGAATTATTATTTTAATTCATAGATACTACAGAAAACTAAAATTTAAGAATAGCAAAAATAGTTTTGAAACCGATTACAGCATCAACTATCGGCACTTTTTGAAGTATTAATATTTTTGACAACCCTAGTCCATACTGACATGTATTGATTATTTTTCATCAAAATCTGCTGAGGAAATCCCGTCAAAGAACTCTCACAAACCAAATGTTAGAATTTGTAAACCAAATAATGCATCTTTAAAACTATTTGAAACCACATTCTATGTCAAGCAACTTCTCACAGAATTATAATACCCTGTTCAGTACGTCGAGGCAAACAGCAGCCCAAGAGAAAAAAAATAAACTTTTTCAGAAAATGATTGCATAACAGGCTAAGCTAAGGTTAAAGGGTTTATGGACCAGACTAGATAAGAAGGACTTTAAGTTTGTACATAAAGAAAAAATAAATGCTCAACTTTACCGTCTTTGTTTACATTCCGGAGAAGGTTTCAAGATACACTGATATTGAAAAGTCAGAGCATTTCTTGTCTACCTTTTCACATTCTTCTGACTTTTCACTTTTTATAATTATGTATTTTGTTAATAATTTTGAAAGGTGGTATAAAGTATTTAATATAAGTTTATATATAATGTTTAGTCTGTGCTTTTAGTGGTTATAGTTGTAAAAGCTGTCAACTATCAATAAAAACTGTGGTGACCAAGTTCACTTTCAGAGCACTGGAACTTTTGTCAGGTGTATTCTTAATGTTTTGGGTTTTTTTCTTTTAACTGTTTTTAAATCATCCAGAAAAATGCTTTACTAACCAAGGATGGATGATTTTTACTATCTACAAAACAATTTCACCAACTTTAGTAAAGCCAGCTCCTGCATGTTTCCAGCTGCTTTAACATCTTCTGTGCTGCTGATGAAGAATTTCAGTTAAATGTACAACTTATCCAAAAAGTAAATTCCCAAAATCAGAATGTCAAACAGCTCTGATCAAAAACAAAATGTATGTTAATCAAACACATAAGGCTGGGTGTAAAATCAGCTCATAAAAATAGGTTGTAATCTGGTCTGACAGCTGGATTCCTAAGGAAGAGTGTTACACAGTTGATAAAAAAAAAACAATGCAGGTTTCCATGTAAAACCATCAGTCACCGTGACTGAGCAGAAAAGTCTCTGAACGTTCAGAGGTTAAGGTGAACAAGCGTTCAAAAACATTAAAATACTCTCGTAAAATCAAACCCATGGCTCAGCAACTCCCACAACTTTACAGGAAGAGTTAGCCGTTTCCCAACTTGCCGTAAGCAGAAATGCCAGAATTAAGAAGCAGACTTAAAACATTAAGCAATTAGAACATAATATCTACCAAAAAACGAAAAGAAAAAAAAACAGCTCTTATGTTAAATATAAATGTCACATTCATGCATGTGTGCTTTCAGAGGTGACTCCAGAAGGACACGGTCCTATAAAATCTCTTTTTTATTTCATTTACCGTCGTCATATGTTCCTCCGCATGTTGGAGTGGGGGTGGTGTAACTCCGGATAAACGAAGCTACAGTCGGATAAGACCTTCGGTTGACTTCGGTAACAACTTGACATAGACTTCGTGACCCCAGGAGGGACAGCATTATGAGGACAGGAATAGTGTACAGACTACTGTGCGACAAGATCATCACCAACTGAATATGACGTACAGTACGAAAGGATTAGTAAAGCCGGGTTCTTCTTCTTTGGAAATATAAAAGGTCTCCTGGCTGCTTCTTTGTTTCGAAAGGTACGAAACCGCGACAGCGCCCCCTCTGGATGACCACCAACTAGCAGAGGTGTCTTCTTCTTCTTCTTATGGGATTTTATGGCGGTTGGCAGACTTGTGAATTGTGCATTACCGCCACCAACTGATATGGAGTAAAGCAAGAAAACAGGAAACGATTCACCCCCCCAAAAAAAAAAAAAAAAAAAAAAAAAAAAAAAACCTGTGTAACTTAAACCAACATAATACTAAATCACATTTGCCCATATAATTTTAATTTACTCTAGGTCATCTTAACTCTGCCAGTTTCTGATGGTCCCATCGGTCCTCCCATCATACTTCCAACCATCTCCCAGTTCAAATCTTTAATGTCCAGATATTTTTCTGCAGCCTTCACTATTATTTTGATTTTTTCCGTTTTTTTTGTTGTCTGTGCAGTACAATTAATAACTTCTACCATGAAAAGAACAAAATTTGTCTTTTTAACAATAAGTGAGTCTTCATCAATTTTTAGAGATTTCTCTAGAGGTTTGGAATTTGCTGTGTGTTGAACTGTAGGTTTGGGTTTTTCTGACTGAGATGGGATCCTTTTTGCAGCTTCAGCGTAGGTTATTCCGAGCTCAAATTTCATTTTTTTAATTTCCTCAGACCTTTTGCTTGCTTCACAGCCGCGATAGGCAGCAGTATGTTCTCCACCACAATTACAGCATTTTATTTTAGCTTCTTTTCCACATTTTCCGTACTCATGTTCTCCTGCACACCTTCCACACCTCTGTTTCCCTTTACAAACTGCTGCAATGTGACCGAATTTTTGGCATTTGAAACATCTCAATGGTGGAGGATTGTAGATTTTGACATTATAGCTTATGTAACCGATGAATACTTTGCTTGGTAATTGCTCTTCTTCGAATTTAATTAGCACAGATAAACTGTCAGATCTTTCTCCGTTTCTTGTTGTTTTTAACCGTTTTACTTCTTTTACTTTTGCACCTCTTATGTTTTCCAGAATCTCTTTTTCAGAAATTTTTAGAGGAACTCCTCCAATGACTCCCCTGCTGAACTTTTTGTTCTCCATTAAGCTGCACTGAACTCTTATCCCGTCAATTTTGTTGATCCGTATTGCTTTGCCTTGCTGGGCGCTGTCTCTGCAGATAATTAGCAGGTCTCCACTGTACAGAATTCTGGCACCTCTGACTTCTCCGACAAGTTTATTGATGGTTTTTGTTAAGTGAACCGGATTCCAATTTGTAAAAGAGTCTGCCTGATTAACGACTTTGAATATGACTTTGAATTCATTTTGTTGTGCTGTGGAATGTATGGAATGATCATCACTGGATTGTTCTGAACTAGATTCCCCTTGAACTGATCTCTGTTTTTTCCGCTTTTTCTCATTTTTTGATGTTGCTATCTTCCAACCTTCATTGTCACTATTTCCCTCTTCCATCCCACAAGAATCGCTTCCTGTTTCCTCACTACTCACGGCCCAAGACATTTCTCCATAAGCAGCTTCAAAACACGCGCCATGCACCAAACGACCATCCACATGCAATCTTTCCGGCCTTCCACCTCCCTAGCAGAGGTGTCTCTTCTCGTTGATCCCTTTATTGTGGTTATACGGAAGAGGATTATGGCCACTGAAAAAAAAAATTGACAGATTTCTGAATTTTATTACATCTTAATCGTAGAATTCTGACTTTAATTTCAGATTTCTGACTTTAATCTCAGAATTCTGACTTTTTTCTCAGAAATCTCACTTAAATTTCAGAATTCACGGTTATCTCTGCTGTGGTCGCGAGGGGGTACAGCCTAGACAGGTCGCCAGTCCATCGCAGGGCAACACAGAGACAAACAACCATTCACCCACACACACACACACTCACAGCCAAGGAGACTTTAGAGAAGCCAATTAACTTAACAGTTATGTTTTTGGACTGTGGGAGGAAGCAGGAGTACCCAGAGATAACCCACACATGCATGGGGAAGATACGCAAGCTCCATGCATAAATTCCCCAGGCCAGGAATAAAACCCAGAACCTTCTTGCTGCAAGGCAGCTGTGCTGCGCACTGCAACACTGTGCAGCCTTACAATCAAATAGTTTTTATTAATGATCTGTTCCCCTTGAAAGTTATATTAAAATCAGAGACACATCCATCTCCTTGTTATTTTGATGCTAACTTCAAATTTAAATAGTTTATTTAATTAATATCTTACTTATCTTCTTTGCATTTCAGTGATGTACAATATCCTGTATTTTTATTTCATTTGACTGTTTTTTTAACCACTTAAATGCAGTTTCTTTCTCTTCTTATTTTTTTATTTTTTCTGAATTTCAAAGCCTTGCATAAATACACTATATGTAGACTTTTTATATCATACACAACTTCAATGTTATCCAAATTCATTTAATTTATTTTTTCACTTGTAGACATCCAGCAGCCCTTTGGCTTATAAGTTAAAACAGAGAGTTACAACAGAGATAATGAAAATCATTCCTTAAAATTATTTAAGTAACCTTGAATAACTGTTGTTCCCTTTTGTCTCCTTGGGGACACTTAAATAGTTAGACATCTGTTTTACTGAGCAAAAGCAGCATATTTCCCCATCTCACACTTGTGCTGTTTTTATAGCCTCAAGGGATGTCCTCAGTGCTCAGCCATGCAACACATACTGAAAATCTTGTCTTGCAGGACCTAGTGCTACATTTCTTTAAGCAACGGGACATTGGCTCAATATGTTCGCTCACTAAGCATCACATTAAATTAATTTAATAATCATCTTTTAAATGAATTTCAGATACTCTCTCTTTCGATAGACTGGGGATAGAGATCTTTCTTTTCAAACAGGTGAAGACTGTGCACTTCACAGCTTCCATAGATTCCTGGCATAAATTAAAGTCATATATGTGAAGAACTGTTATCACCTTTTCATGTGAGATTTGTGCCTTGTGATAATAGCAACCATTCATGATAATCGCTTCCACTGCCTCCCACTTAGCTGTTCTGTATTAGCTGTACCCTTTGGTGGTTATAGGGACCTAGTCAAATTGTTCTGGGTCATTATCACCTTTAATTGAAGATGTATGCATGTTATTCAGCATTGCAAATGTCATTTACATGTTATCAAACTAAATAATTGTTTAATACACACCACATAGATTCACACAAATAGAAAATAAGGCTACTCTATAAGTAACATAACAGTCCTTCAGGTAAGGTTTACCCTATGTTTTTTTGTGAGACTGAACCAATTACCAAATGCTATATATTACAAGATTTTACAACATGTAAACATTGTAATCTAGAAAAACACACTGTTCCTCTATCAAAATGATAACAGTCGTGACTGTTAAACGGGTTGAATATTTGCCAATTTTGAATGCGCTCTAAGAAAAACGGGACGTATGTTGCTATCGATCCATTCTTTTTCAGCTGTGTCTGAAGTCAACACATTTGAATTTTTAGCAAAGCTAACAATCCATGCACATAATGTGTTTCCAGCTCCATGCTTCTTCTCATCTCAGTTCACATCCTTACAAAGAACGATGTAGCTTGACGTGTAAGTACCCTGGCATGTTTCTAAAAATCTTGTGATTTTATAATCTTCCTTTCGGCAAGACAGCCCCCCAGAGAAACTAATTTTTCACAGTTGTTGGCTCTTTGATTAGTAGACTCTCCCTTTGTTAATCTGCTGAGTTGCTATCCATACTTACTTTCATTAATCTCTATAGGAAACTTTCAGTCTTTAACTAAAAAAAGGAAAAAAAAGAGCAAGGAAACACAGCTTTCCAGTGATCAACCACCACTGCTGAAAGGAAGCATACTGCATACAGCTCCATATTTTATTCCCTCAGGGGAAGTCATCCGATGCGTTAATAGGGAGTTTGGTGAAGCATCACTATAAAGGCTAAGCGCTCTTACTTGATGCTTACTAAAGCACCTCATCAGTGACCCAGGAGATCTCCATCCACATCAACTGCCCCAAAAAAGCTGTAAAGTCTGCTTTTGCAAATGACTTCTATTTCTCACACACAATCATGCTCAGTTGTGCATTATATCACACTTTGATGGTAAAGCGCAAGAAAAGATTTCCTGTGGAAAAACTTGCAAAGTAATGGCTTTTCTCCTGTTTATAGCATTCAGCCAAAGTTGATAGCAGGGCACTGCAGGCGAGCATTAAATCAGACACTTCAGGCAGTCAAAAAATAAATCTGAGAGCTTTAAAGATAATTTACAAGAAAACTCCACTTCATAGCTGTTAATGTGCGGGGCTCTGCAGCAAGGCTCCAGGCAGTTTGAGGGCTGTTGCACAAATGAGAGCTATAATCGTTTTCAAAGAGAATAACTGAGACCGTATTTGATCTATTTATTAATAGACCAATCTGGAGTTTTCTTGGCTCACTTCATAAATGTGTTTGGGATTAAACGACAATTATCACAATCTCACTGGCAAACACAAATACTGCAAAAATATTAGACAAGCTACTGAATATTTTAATCCTTCCTCCTGTTGAAAATTATCCCACCCATGAGAGGAAATGCATTGAGTTCATGAAATGTAGCCTTTTTTCATGGCCTTCCAAAAGTTTTCTCACTATTTGACCTTTTCCATACACTGTCATATTGCAACAACAAACCTTCATGTGCTTTATTTTTGTTTTATCTTTTCTGTGAGAGATGAGCTGTGTCCCTTGGAGAGATTTAGTTTTTCTCCAGATCACATTCAAGAATGTTTAAAATCTAACCCTCCAGTGCAGGCTATTGAAAAAGGTGGATATTTTACATATATTTAACATTTTGACTGAAAAATCAAACTCCTCATAACAACACAAAATGTTTTTTGATCAAATATTTGACTTTTTTATTTGTATTTCATGGTAAGTAGAACTATAAGCTAATCTATGATTTAAATACCAGATGCAATCCCTATAAAAAAATAAAAAATTAGCTGGGATGTGACCAAATACAAAATATTCTTAGAAGTATTTAGTCACATGATCAAGCCAATTAAACTAGATTAAATGCATCAAGTTATGGTAGTATCCAATGAGCTGACAAGACAGAGGAACATTCACATTGCATACCTCATGCAGTCTGTTTTTTTTAAGAATAGTTTGTTTTTGAAGTTTATGTTTATGTAAAACTAGACGGACGAATACTATAGTGTGTGATAAAGTTTGAACAGTGTAATACTGTAAATAAAAAGAAAATGGCATGTAGTACCTGATCGCAGTTTGATCTGTCACTAACTAGACAAAAAGGACGTGGTTCACTGTAAACACTGGCTTCTAGCTTGTAATATGCAGTAAAAGAGCAAAACTTCCTCTGTAAATTAAAATACCATGTTCTCATTTTGAATGGACCTGCTCCAGTTACATTTGGCCCGAATAAACAACTGTTTAGGCATTTTCAGCTTTTTATTGTCATGATGAAAACCTTATTTTATGCAAAAGCTTACAGACGTTACATCGAATCTCGGCCAGCTGACCAAATTTGGAATATAAAGCTGTCCTTTTCTGTTTTACACAATGAATCGGCTTAGGAAGTCTTTCAAAACAGAATTTCTCTGGGAGCAGATTTTCTTTTACACTTGCTCAGCAGATTCTCTCCATTCCACTCAAATCATTTTTTTTTTTTCAGGTCAGCCCAAGGCGATGCAAACTAAATGGCTGCTTTAGGCCACTAGAAAGCCCCCCCAGACTAAGTAAACAATAAACACTTGTTTGTATAAATTTTGATTTTGCTACTGCTATCTGAGCAAAACCAACTTAATTTTAGAACTGAATAATTGCATAATTTCCAATATATGCAAAACATTATTCCAAACTAAAAAAAACGATTTATTTACATTATTTAGTTTTGTGCTTGATGTTTTATTGTTTATTTTATTAAATTATGTCTGGTTTTGTTTGATTGAATTAATGTTTTTTTTTTTATCAAATCTTTTTATTCATTTTGTTGTTGCATTGATGATCATTTTGGCACATTCCTGGGGGAGTATTCTAAAAACAAGGTAGACAAACATCATATGATACCTCTACTATAAACAAATGACATGCTAAAATGACATAAACATATAGTAAACTGTAGAAAGCACTGCCAGTGCTGTGAAGAGTTTAAGGTAGGTTTGTAAATGGTAAAATCATATGACTGTTGATCGCAGCTTTCTATATTATGGGCTGATTCAGAGGGGCACCATATCAATTTTTGCTTAGGACCCAATGGAGGCTTGGACCGTCCAAAGGAGACTAGAGTTAACATAAAGTCCTTTGATCAGATTAAATCCCATTAGCAGATTTCTTTCTTAAAGCTTTACAACGATTAACATGTTATAAATATGGTGCATTTTAAGGACAGGACACGTTAGCTTATATATATCATTTTAAAGATATAACTGTTATGTTCTCCCCTTTGAGTTTTGAGTTATCTATGTCATTCTGTTTTGTTGATCTTTAGTTTATTTTCCATTCTGTGTACTATTTAAGCTGTGCTGCATTCTTTGAGTTACTCTCTTTTCCCCTAGCTCCCTTCTAATTACTTCTATCCACACCTGCTCCATATTCAGCTCATTAGCTGATTCATTGTTCTGTTCCCCATAGATACAGTACACCTCCCCTGCAGTTCATCATTGCTGGTGTCTTGTCGTTACTTGGCTCTTCATATGTGTTTTCCTCTGATGTCTACTGGTTTTTTGTTTTCTGCATTGTGTTCTTGGATTTTGTTTCCGTTTGCCATTAAATCAGCAAATACTCATCTCTGCCTCCTCATCTCTACATTTAGACCCTCAACCTAAATGAAAAGAAGTGATATTTGATGGCTTTAAAAAATCTATTTAAATGTATCTTCATGCGTAAGGATTTCTGCTCCTAATGCTTTAGCATATTTTCTCACAACTATGAAACACATTTAAATGTTTTTTATTTTACAGACCAACAGACAGTACGTAAAAAAGATCAACATGTCTTACTGAGATTAACGTTACATTGTGGGTGATCTGCAGGGTTAGTTCTTCACTACATTTACTTTATTTTGTGATTAATCTCCATGGTGAGGTCCATCCAGTGATTCACAGTCATAAAGTGGCAGTGTTCTGGGTTGATATGTTATTCTAATACACCTGTGAAATGTAATCTACAATAGCCTCTGTTTTTGCTCCTTTTGTATTACCTTTATAACTTGAACATGAGTTGGGGGAGGTCGTAGCAAAGTCGTTTTCAAGTGCCTTTTTACAATCTGTCATGCATGTGACAAACATCCAAAGTTTTTATCAATATCAATTAATATGTAGTAAGAAACATAATGTAGAAATATCGGAGACATGTATCTCAAAAATAAGGGGATTTAGATATGCAAAAAGTGTTTTATATATATTAAACCATCCTGGTCTCCTCTATCCTTTCAAAGCCTGCTTATATTTCCAGCAGTCTCACAACTTTAATACTCGTGAGGTTCAACTTCTTTTAGTTTGCTGAAATATTTGTTGAAATTCTGCAAATTTCTGAACTTTCTGACTTTTACTTAGAGACACACCCACAACAGTAAAGGTTAAGTTAAGGGGCATTTTAAGGCCCTTAATGATCAACTCTTTGTGGTTCAAAATACCTGACTCTTCTTTGTCAATTCTGTTTGCACTTAAGCAACCTGTAGATGGAGCACTGATACCATAAAGCACCTGAAGGCCCATCCTTATAAGCACATTCCACTCTGGAGGGGAATGTGTTTGAGGTGTACATGAAAATAAACACCTTGGAAATGTAATTGATGACTTCCTTACCATCAAACCTTTTATTGATAAACTTGTTAAGAAATTTTTAATAAGACAGGTTTTTCTTTTGAATAAAAAAAGCGCCCTGTCTCTGTCGGTCTTAGATTACAGTATGGTGACCTTTTTTATAAGAATGCTAATTCTTCATGACTTCAAATGTTGGATTCTGTTTCCTATGCTTCATTAAGGTTCATCACAGACTGTAGAGCCATGACACGTCACTGTGACCTGTACTCTCAGGTGGGATGGCCTTCCCTCTCTACGAGAAGGAAGTGTCATTGGTACACTTATTTACAAAGCCCTTCTTGGATTACTGCCCTTTTACATTTGTACCCTACTTACACCAAAAAGCATGGCATCTTATGCCCTGAGATCCAACGATCAGCTGTTGCTCACTGTTCCTTTTGCCCACAGAGAACTCTGAAAGAAAGCCTTTGGCTACACCGCTCCTTGTGCGTGGAATTTTTTTTACAAAGAAACTGGAAGTTGAGTGAGTTTTTATCTTTAAATGCTTTTAAGTTGAAAGTGAAAGAATGTGAAGCAGCCTCAATGATCTGTAATTATGTTTTTTTTATTATGTACCTGTCATTTAATTTAATGTAACTTTGTTTATCATGTAACTTTGCCGCCTCTTGGCCAGGACTCTGTAAAGGAAGAAAATATTCTAACATAGTTAACTTTGGAAAAAGGTTGGCTTTTCATTTTCTTCCCTTCCCCAGGTCCACTCGGCGAGCTGCGTGTGGTCACTATGAAAATCAGCAAGGCATGTTGACATCACAGAATTACAGAGTTTAATCCAATATAAGACAATGCATACACTTAGAAATAAGACAATGCACAAACCTACACCAGAAACTGCAGAACAACAGAGACATACATTCCATTACCTGACATGAATGGAGAGAAGGAAATAAAGCAAAGACGTACAAGACATCTTTGGAGAGTTTGCAAGAGCAAAATCTG